>NW_026623707.1:103581-105239 GCF_030028575.1 Malurus melanocephalus
TGTTTGTGTGGAGCAGGGTAAAAGCCCTGGGTTTAAATGGCAGCCTGGAGAGCAGCAGCTCGTGGTGGTTGTGAGGAGAATCCTCCCAGAGACGGGCACACAGCCCAGGGGCTCTCCTGGCATGGGCTGGGTGCCCTTTCCTGCCCACTCCAAACACTCAGAGCCCTCCCTGGGGGAAGCAAAGAGCTCAACCCCGATAAGAGTGAGAATTTGTTGCTGTGTCTGCACCATTGCTCTTATCAGCTCTTAACTGTGCTCCTGGACTGGATGAAACCAGACCTTGCACTGTTGTGTTCCCATCCTTGTGCTTCACCCCTGTTCATGTACCAAAGTCAAATGTTCAGTTTTGGGGACAAGGGTGGCTTCCTCTGAATGTCCTCACATCACCTGGTTTAACAGGGTTTGTCTACTGGAAAAAGATTCTGCTGCAGAAACAGTAACCTCATATTTGCTGTGCCATGAATGAATCTCTGCTGGGGTTTGTATATCCTGAAAAGAGTCTTGGGAAACCCTGAATTCTGATTTGAGCGAGCAGCTGCTCTGCAAACTGACCCAACTGCGATATCAAACTSTGGACATGCTCTCAAATGCTGTTTCCTCCTTCCCTGCTTCTCGTGATCTGGCCCAGGATGTTTTAAAGTCCCTTGTGCTCATTCTCTGCTAAAGTCAACAGAAAAAGAAAGACTGGCTTGGTTTGTTTGTTTTTTTTTTTAAATCAGTGAGTTGGTTTTTACTTCAGTTGTTTTTTTCTTCTTGAAAGCTTTTCTAGTTCTTTTTGCCTTAAGGGGATAGGTTTTTTGAGGTTTTTTAATAAGSAAAAATAACTTTTTCTGTAGTGATTTTAGAACTGCTGAAGGTAGCTGAATACATTTATTTATATGGATGGAGATCAAGGACAAGTGCATCTTGCACTTATATTTATAGCCTTCTGTATAATGTGCTTGAAAATAAATACCATTGATTCTGCATAGGCCACTGCCTGACCAGGCCATTCTGTGAATGTGCAGTGCCCCAGGTGGAGAAAGTTCCCTTTTTCCCCCCAATTCCTGTTTTGCTGATCTCCCTCTGTAGTTTTATGGAATTGCTATTTCTSCAGCCCTTGATGTGCCAATAGAGCATACAAGATTGCATTGGTTCATTCCTACATAACATTAAATTAAAAGCATTTTTCTTTCTGGATTTTAGCTATGGCCTGGATAGGGTCACATCTCTTGATTTAAGTCTTTGGAGCTCACTTTAATTCCAATGGTCATTGCAGAGATTTCCTTGCCTTGAGGTGCCTTGATGCAATAAAAACCCCCAAAATACTGTCCTGTGCCACGGTGGCTCTTGATTCCCTGGAGGAAAAGCAGTGGGTGTAGAGATTTTCCTTCTGCATTTATTTTTTTTTTTTTTGTTTCAAGAACTGTTATGCTGAGAAGTCTCTCTTCCTCAAGTGTCTGGCACGCAATAAAAACTTAAAACCAGGTTGTAATTCCTGGCAAAATTAGCTGGTTTTCAATGAAATCACCTGCAAGCTGTCTAATTAGAATTTCTTGCAGAATTCTACTTGCTTCTCTACTTGCTTGTTGCTGGTGTAATTCASRCSCCTTCYCTGTTACACTGCMTCATCTTGGGTGTCAGCTCTGTCTAAATTGTTCTTCTCTGTCCAAATAATC
>NW_026623707.1:106935-119966 GCF_030028575.1 Malurus melanocephalus
GATCCCAAAGCCTTTCTCTTCCCTCCTGGGAGTGGCTTCCCATCCGGGGCCCCCAGAGGGGTTGAACAGAGTCTCTCTCTCTGGTGGTTCACTGAAGGATCTTTCTCGGCTGTCGTGCCATGGGAAAAATCCTCCAATTCTCAGACGAAAAAAAAATTCAAGGAAAAAATAAGTCCAAAGAAAGGGAGAAAAAAAAAAAAAAACCGCCGTCCCAGAGAGCAGGCAGCTTCTTTTCCACCACTGAACCCAAGCCTCCCCGGAAGGAAAAAAACAAACTTTAGTGTCTTGTCCCTTTCCCTCCCATTGTCCTTGAAGGGAGGAACATCACCAAACAAACCAGAGCAGTCTCGACTAATGTATAGTTACAGAAGGGTTGTTTAACTTTCCTCTAACATAAGCAGATGATAGGAATACAATACTYAGCTAACCTAGGACAACTTTCTAGGGCTTTGTTCTTTAGACTCCAAGCTGATGCATAAAATTATTAAAAATATTCAGCTCAACACCTCACAAGTTTCATAGGGTTTTAAAACAGCACAAACCTTGGTTTATTCAGCTTACAAATACAGGGGTTTATTTGTGGGTGTCCTAAATATCCCTGGATGTCTGTGGAGCATTTTAAATGAGGATCATCATTAGTTTTACAAATGAACTACCCCCTGTAGCAGTTATTGTTAGCATCATCTGCCCGGCTGGGGAAGCTCCCTCCATAATGTGTTTTTTATTTTCAGGATGTACCAAAATGGATGTAATGAAGTGATGGAATTAATAGTTCAAAGAGGCTAAAAATAAAGGAGGAAAGCTGTTTTCCTTGGGGTTTTTATGAGTAAGAACAGAGGGAGGGCTTGAGGTAGGCAGATGGGAATATGAAAGACACTAAAATAAGGAGGCATGGCAAAGAGAAGGTGTAAAAAACAAGAGGAAACAGGCCAGTTATCAAAAAAATATGGATAAAGAGACAGTAGAGGTGATATTGGGCAGATAGACATGGATTTAAATTTTAACATGTAATTAATAGCACTAAAATAGGTTCTCTGACAGAGAGAAAAGCTGTCATTTTTTTGGATTACTTGAAGTGTTTTTTCAGTAAAGCCAAAATAAACATCTGGGACATTCAGGACMCTGGTAATGCTTGAAATTACGGCTGTGTGCTGCAGAAAAGAGCACACAACTGTATCTATTTTCTACTCCCTTATTTCAAAACCAGTTAATAAAAGCCAGTTGTGAGCAGTAAGTGACAGGGTACATTTTAAGGAAGCCAAACGCATCCCTTCCCTCTGCTCSGGGTTTGAACCTTTAACATTTAGCACAAAAGCCCTAAATCACCTGAAGGAAAGGCCATTAAGTGTCCAAACAGCTCCCTGGGCTGTGGGGTTTCTGCAGYCCTGCTGAGAAGGGACAGCACAGCGTGTGCTCTATCCCCTTGTGATAGAGAAATAAAAAACTCAGCAATGGTTGGAGACTTTTCCCCTTTGATTCACTTTCTTTGTATTTTATTATTCCATAAGTGCCCAAATAATTTTAGCAGCCTGCACGAGTCCCAACTATATGCACACTGAGCTTGGTTTATTTTCTTTTTTACCCCCCATCCTCCAAATACCTGGCTCTCAACAGGTGGGTATAAACCTTGGGTTTATAAACTGGGTATAATGCAGTGCAAGCATTTGGGAAGTCTCTGACATCAGATTATCTCATTGCATGATCCAGTTTTGGACATTTACATTTTCCACATAATTTGAAAATACTGTTGAAGTTGTTCCTAAAAGGCAGCCTCGAGGTTATTACAGAGAAGAGGGATTTTTGCAGTGATAGGAATGTCCTTGTGAGGTTTTACATATATATATATATATATATATATTTTTTTTTTAATGGAAAGACATCAGTGCTGTAGTGATGTGTGAGTGTTTTTGTTTGGGTGGATGCACTGAGCTGGGCTGGAGCACTCTCCCCTCTGGTCAGAGCAGGGGCTCAGCAGGTTGAGGGAGGGGATTTTCYTCCTCTCCTCTGTCCCCTGGAGCACTGCCCCCAGATCTGGGGTCCTCAGCCCAGGAAGGACAGGGAGCTGTTGTAAGAATTCCAAAGGAGGCCATGGAGATGCCCCAAAATGCTCCCCAAGCCAGACTGGGAGAGCTGGGGATGCTCACCTGGAGAGGAGAAGGTTCTGGAGAGACCTCAGAGCCTCTTGCAGGGCCTAAAGGGGCTCCAGGAGAGCTGGAGAGGGACTTGGGACAAGGGATAGGGGACAGGACATAGGGAATGGCTTCCCAGTGCCAGAGGGAAGGGATGGATGGGATATTGGGAAGGAATTGTTCCCTGTGAGGGAGGGGAGGCCCTGGCACAGGGTGCCCAGAGAAGCTGTGGCTGCCCCTGGATCCCTGGCAGTGCCCAAGGCCAGGCTGGACGGGGCTGGGAGCAGCCTGGGACAGTGGAAGGTGTCCCTGCCATGACAGGGGGTGGAATGGGATGAGCTTTAAGGTCCCTTCCAACCCATTCTGGGGTCTGCAGCCTGTGCAGGGGTCTCTGGTGCAGAAGCACCCAAGAGGGGACTCCTCTCAAGGAGATGCAGAGCACCCCATTCCAGAGCAATCCTCCTTAAGGAGCTGACATCCATCCTGAACYCACTCCCAGATTATTGACAGGGMAGCCAGMAGCTGAGCTGATAATAGCAGCCCCYGTTCTTGACAGTTTTCAGGCATTTAGATAAAAATCCTGATTGTAAACAGGATTACAGTGGAAATCACTGTGAGAGGATTAAATRTGGGCTCCCCCACAATGCAGCTTGCCCTTGCGAGCTGCAGATGAACTGTTTGTGTGAATTCTTCTGTTTGCTTTATACTTTCAAGTTATTTCAACAAAACCTGCCTCTTTGGAACAAATTTGGTGCTGCTCTGACCTTGTGATCCCTTCAGTCCTTCAGTGGCAAAACTTGTCCCAAACAGAWGCCTGCTCTTGGGGAAGGGAGAAATAATATAAAAAGTAAAATRTATTTCCTAAGGAAAGCTGTCATACTTTTATGGGATGATCCTAAGAGAAGATAACTAAGCAGAAGCAGACATTGGGGTTTGGCTGAGTGGGTTTTTATTCTGTGGTTGTCTGTGCTGCTTGGGGGAAACCACCAGAGATGGGGGTGCCATGGGTTTGGGGGCAAAAATTACCTGGCAATAATAATAATAATAATAATAATAATAATAATAATAATAATAATAATAATAGTAATAATAATAATAATAATAACCTAATTTGTGCTCCTCTCTTCTCATCTTTTGTGCTTTGCACAGCCTCCAGCTAATCAAGGGGACACAGCTTACAGCTGAGCATTTAAAACTTAAGATGTGAGAGGGCTAATCCACTGACCAGAAGAGGGGAAAAGATTTGGGATTTGGGGGTGCTTTTCGTATCTCTGCCACTGATTCACTCTGTGGGTTTTTTTAAGTAGAGCTCATGCAGTTTTCTTTCCTCACCTTTAAACCTGAAGGAATGATCCCACCTCAAAGGATTACTAAACCTTAAAAACTCAAGGGTTTTCAGAGCCAGCTTGAAGGTTTGGGTGTCCGATTCCTGTTTGATTTGAATGGAAAAAGGGTGTATGAATATTGAAGTGCTTTTGATCATTCTGGCCAGAACACTGGGAAGTATTTTGATATTTCATTTGGGAAATGTAAATACAATGACACCCAAGGCAGGAGCTGGTGCAGGCCAGGTAGGAATGCAGGCCTCGGACAACAAAAATCTGTTTGCTTTAGTAAACGAAAGAACTCTAAAAAAAAAAATACAATTAAATAAAAAATAAATAAATTCACAAAAAACTAAAAACCATTAAAAAACAACAAAATGTACCCATTCTATACATTATACACAAATAAAAACTAATTATTGATTATTTAAATCCTTATAAAATACAAAACATCTTTACAATAAACAAGTTCACATACAAAAAAAAAGAAAAAAAATAAAATAAAAACCCAATCAAAATCCATATATCAGCATAAACAAAAAAAAAAAAAGAAAAAATAAAAGAAAAACCCAAACAAAATTCATATATCAGCATAAACACAGAATGACTGCGTTGCTCTTTGTTGTGCCACAGCCCCGTCCATGCCCGAGTACGACACGGACTCTCCCCTCAACGAGACCGACACCACCATCACGGTGATGCTGAAGCCTGCKCAGTCCCGGGGTGCCCCTGTCAGGTACGTGCTTTGCCTTTTCCTTCACATTTCCCTGCTCTCCTTCCTCCCCAACTCCCCTCCCTGCTCTCTCATTCTCCTGTGATGATGGAGCTGCTGGAAGAGCTCTGACTGAAAGGCTCAGTGCTTGGTTCTGCCTTTCTCAGTCTGCTTTGTGGATTCCCAGCTCCCTGCTGCCCGCTAGGAACCTGCAGGAAGGGCTGCTGCTGGCACTGCCAGGCTTGTTACCCTCCCAGCACCATTTTATCCTCCCAGCATCGTTGTTACCCTCCCAGCATCATTTTATCCTCCCAGCATCGTTGTCACCCTCCCAGCATTGTGTTATCCTCCCAGCACCCTTTCAGATGCCTGTGCAGTGCTGGAGCACAGCAGGATGTGAACCTGGAGCAGGAGCATCCCCATGTGAGGGTGGAGGATGCTCCAGGTCTCCATCCTGCCCTCTGCTCTGTGATGAACAAGGTCTGCTGTGGGAATTCCTGTGCTCTCTTTAATGTTTGTGATTAGGTTTGCTCAGTTAAGGGTGGAGGAGGCTCCAGGGTTCCATCCTGCCCTCTGCTCCGTGATGAACGAGTTCTTCTGTGGGAATTCCTGCGCTCTCTTTAATGTTTGTGCTGGGTTTGCTCAGTTTCTGGATCTAACACACTCCTCAAGTCCATAATCCAGCTGTGCTCTGGGCTGGCATGCTGTGAATAAGTGATTTAGTCCAGGAAAAAGGAATTGTGGTTTAGCGAGGCTTGGATGGTGTAGACAGGCAGGTCCTGCTGCAGAGTGAAGGATTTACAGAATTACAGAATCATTGAGGTTGGAAAAGACCCCCAAGACCATGGAGTCCAGCCTTTTACCACTCACCCGTCATCACCCAGCCCAGAGCACTGAGTGCCATCTTCAGTCAATCCTTGAACACCTCCAGGGATGGGGACTGACCACTCCTCTGGTCACTTCTGAACACTTTTCACTGACAAAACTCCTGATGTCCAGCCTGAACCTCCCCTGACAGAGGGGTCCAGCAGGTACCCATTTCCTCCCTGTGGGATCTCCAAGCCTTCACCTCCAGCTTTCACAAGAGACTCTTGAAGTTTTTCCYATGGGTGTTATTTAAAAAAAAACCCACAGTTCCTTCTTTCAAAATGATTTGGGTTTTCCTGTCCCACTGACAGGCTCTTAATACTTTTGAAGTATTCAGGAATAAATTGCTCCAGATTCAAACTACTGGATTTAATTAAATATCCTGTGGTGGTTCCCCAACTGTGTCATGGCTTGGCCCCAAATTGCATTCACAGGCTCAAGCAAAAAAAAAAAAAAAAAAAAAAAAAAAAAAACCAAAAAAACCCCAGTTTATTAAGCCTAAGCACCATCCCTTCTCTAGGTTTTCTGAGTCATGTATTTCCAAGTCAGCCTTTCAATCTCTGGTATTCCATATGAGCAAATTTAGGAGCCTATTTTCTGACTTCTTTAGGGATGTTTTTCTGCTGGAAAAAGAGCAGTAAAATCACACAGTTTTGTTTTGTTTTATTTCTTTATATGGGGGAACATTCCTGTATCTGGTTTTACCACCTGCTGTCTTAGCAGTGTTGCTATTTTGTCTTTTTATTGAAAAGTCTTGTGATTTTTCTCAAAGTCGATTTACTGCACTTTAACTGCATTCAGTGAATAATGCCTTTTCCAGCAAATGCATCTGTACATAAAATTGGTAGAGATTTTTTATAAATTTTCRCTCTGATTTCTTTAATTGCCTCGTAGCCTATTACAGATGTTTGCAGAGAGTGCAATATTTACGTGCCACATCTAAGTGATAAACTTATTTCCTATAATGAGTCCATTTCATTGACTTACAGATGTGTTTATGAAAAGCAGGAGGGCAGGGGGAATAAGGGGGAGGGAGTCTTGGGGAGAATTTTAGCTTTTTATTAACTCTGAAAGGCTTAGAATGCAGAAATACCTTCCCCTGTATAACCATCCAGACTTAGGCTTAACAAATCCAGTTWTTTCAAGCTGCAGTTTTCCCAACCTCTTCCCTTTTCTTTCAGTGTGTCCTGGACACTGCCCCATTTGTGAAATTCTCTCAAAATGCCATTTCCAGAGGCTTCAGAGGCCTCCACAGAGGAAGAGAAAAGAACAAGACATTATAATAACATTGTGAACTGCTTGTAGCACCCTCTATGTACAGGAACGAGGTGGTTTTTCCTCCTCAGTGGATTTTATTGTGTTCAACTGAGATCGAATGTATCCTCTTTGTTGCTGTTTGGTTTGTTGTTCTACATTTTGGTGGTGTGGGGTTTAATTCTCTCTGCTCCATTCCCTCTCGATGTGATGCTGTGCTCTGCCCAGGTGCTGAAGGCATCAAGGCAAGCCCAGATTTGAGACAAAGGGCTGAGCAAACTCCCTGCAGAGCAGAGAGATGGTGCAGAACATTCCATMTGATCCAAATCCTGGTGGGATGCCTTCTCCTGGCCTCCCTGGTGGATGTGACCTTGATTTCCTTGATTTTTCCCTCTKGCACGCCAACMCTTCATCTCCCAGCCYGCCTCAGATGGGGCTGGAATARCTCCTGAAGTGGGTTTTCCTCACASCTTCTTATAAAARCTMCGATTTTCAGAGCTTTCACTGGGCAGGAATAGGTTTTATCCCAGCAACCTGACAGTTTCAGTTCTCCAGCTTTTATTACAGTCCTTCCAAATGGTGAAGGTGAAAAACAATTAATATGGAGTAATTATTCTAGTGTTTCCTCTTCCTTTCATGTGTCAGGGTGTCTGCAAGGCAATATCCATGCTTGGTCCTGAGTTATTTCATTCTGCTGTAACACAGAGATGGAGCACGGGCTGCAAGAACGTTTCCAGAATAATACTGAAGGATATTTAAAATAAGATTAATTGTGTTTTCATTCGTCTGAAATGCAAGTAGACCCAAATCCAAAGTCACTTTCAGCATTAAGACACTTCTGATGTCCCCCAGTGCTGATGATAAATAATTTCAATGTGGCTGTTTGTAAAAGTAACGATCACGGGCTCGGTGTTGTTAACGATCTATAGATAACAACGAGGATGCTTCCATATGACCCAATAGGATTAATATAAACTTAGAATTCCTTGATCTATTTTGTCCTATAGCCAAAGGAAAGGTGAGGCCTCAGCAAGCAGAAACATTCTCCCTCGTGGCACAGGCGTTTCATTTTTGCCTTTATTTTTCGCGGCGTAACCTGCGGAGTTTGACTCCACATTGCCCTTTAAAAATAACTTTTAGGTGTTGTTATATCAATCTAAGCCCTGTGAATGGTGCAGTGATTGATTTGCTGGAGGCTGACATTCATCTATAATRCATTCACAAGAGCAAGGAAGAATGCAAGTGTTCTCAATCTTCACCCCTCAACTCTTTCCTGAGCACCTCCAATGTGATTTTGAGGATATTTCTGCCTTTGAATCTGTTATTGTCAGGAGGGCTGACTCAGTCCTTCATAGATTATTCACATGTGACATCTTTAGACCTCTCTTGGAGAATTTATATCCCCCTCACAGCTTGGCAGTGGCACAGTGAGGGGTTTTACCTGCAGGACATGTGYGCTGGGCTGGTTTTTGTGTGTCGGCTATCTGAAAGTCCATCTGGTTTATTAACACGCAGTTGGTTCTATCAATCTGCCCACATCACACCGCTATCGTGGARAAAATCCAATTCCCAGAGCATGGATGAGTTCTGAGGATTTCAGAGTTTAGATAAATGCTCCCCTTCGGTGTGATTGCCTTGTCAATACGCTGCTCTGCATGATGGAGCTGGAGGACACTGCAGAAGGACGTTCGAGAAGAGTCCACGATTATTTTGGGGTGGGGTCCAGAAAACAGAAAACATTTTGTTGGAGAAATATGGATTTAGTCTCTCTCCCTTCCTGCTGTTCTCAGAGGTGTGTCAGTAAATAATCTGTAATTTCTTTTGTCAGCACACAGGTACAGATGGGTCAGTTTATTAATGCACATCTCAAAGGAAATAAGTAAATCTGAATRAGAGAACAGAGTTTAAATATTTAAAATACATTAAGAATACTGAGCAAAGGTGAAATAAATATTTTCATRTCAACAGCTAGCCAGGAGGAGAAATTCATTGGTATGGACAAAGCCCTGTGTAACACTTAACTACTATTATTATTTGATTCTTGATCATAAAATAAAGGAAAATTTTGTTCTCCATGGTGCTAAAAAAAATTAAGGAAACAAAATTTGTAGTGCTATTTAACAGAACACCTAAGAACAGTGGTTTTTTTGTTTGTTTTTTTCCGGTTTTATGCTCAAGTTATTCTCTCAGGGAAAAATCCTATAGGATGGGTCTGTGTACTTAAATATTCCTATATTTAGTAATAAGAAAAAATTTCCTGTGAGGAAGGGCCGTGGTTTTGCTTCCATTTTAYGTTGGAGAACTGAGAGTAGCTAAAATTTGTCTTTTTATCTGCACCAAAGTTAAAATGGAGWAAATTTGGAGCCATAGGCTGTACATTTGATCTCCAGGTAATTCTTTGTTTTTTGTGATTTTGAGCTTTATCTGCTCATCCTGAGTTTGCCTTTCCTGCATCCCTGGCATCCTTACCCTGATTTTGCTTTACTGCACAGTAATTTTTTACAGCCTTACGAAGTACAAAGGAGTGGTTTGCAAGCCCAGTGACCTTGATTCTGTGGTGGAGAAACRATAAATTCACAATATTTGCCGATGCTTTTGTTTCGCTTTGCCAACAGTGACTTTGGGGTGTGGATTTCCATTGCTATAGAGGGAGCAGTGCTGCTCAGAAATCTGCTTTGCAGCTTCTCAGTGGCATCACATGAGCTTGCCTCAGGCATTTGTGTTGATAATTAATTCATTAATGCCAGAAAAGGATGGCAATTTCTTGTTCTGGAAACTCTCATGCAGTGTACCTTGTGTATGGAAATAAAGACAGGAGTGGAGGAGCAGCAAAACAATAAAAAGGGTGCAAAGTGAAATTACCATGGCCTTGGTAATTCAGAAAGTTAGATTCCCTTGATAGGCACGTTCTTAGTACCTGGAAAAGAAAAAATCCTGGTCTGCTTTTTCTAAGCTCATTTTTAAATGTCTGCATCACATGAGTTGGTTGATTGAATACAGGGCAAGCAGTCGTCACTTTGGATCTTTTAATTTTGTAGTATTTAATGAGAAACTAGATTTTCAATCTAGGCTTCTGATATTATAAGCCTAATTATCTGTATTAATTAACATCTCCTATAATAAACCTCAGGGACATTGTTCTGAAATCATTCAAGCTGAGTTTCTCCTGCCTGATGCTCTGCCTTCAATTTAGCCAAGAGTTTGAAGGTAAATGAACAAGTTCCTTCTTGGAGATAAACCAGATCTACATTTTCTTTAACTATGTGTGAATGTGAGAGAATGAAAAATGAGAATTTGGGTGAAAGGCATCAAGTAGCTGAAACAATTCTGAATATTCGAGGTGCTTTGCCTATTGTGTCAGGAAAAAAGCATAATGGAGATACAGGGATGTGAGGTAAAAACCATAAATATGAGGAAAGAATATTTAATCTTTTATGTACCATGGCAGAATTAGTTTAATAGGGCTTCCAAGGTTTTGTTTAGTTCTCCTGAAGTGTCAGGTGTCAGCCCTAAAAAGAGAAATAAAGGGCATTTTGGGTTTGTTTTCTCAACTGGTACAGGAAATGCATTTTTCTACTGGATCAGTACACTGTCCAGCTGAGAATCAGTCCCCTAACAGGTCACAAAACTGCATTTTGCCATTTATTAGCCACCAGAATCACAGCAATTTTTGGAGCCTGGGTGAACTTCTGTACCTTTGACCATTCCATAGAGAGCCTTGGGCAGAAAAGGGAGGGGAAACCCATAAAATTTGTGTCTATTTTAATGATAATATTTGAATAATCAAATTGCATGTGGAGCCAATTCTTTTGTGGCAAGCAGCATTTTTTAATGCTACAGGGAGGCCTTGGCTAACACCTTTTAGGTCTGAGGATGCTGAGTGGGGGGAAGGAAGGTTTTTTGCATAAATCTTTGATGCTGACTATGTAAACTGTCAGATTTAATTCCAGCAGCCAACAGGTTGATGAAGTCTGAGCTTTAAGCTGAGATTCACAAATTGATGGCCATTTCCTCACATCAACCTGTCAACCATTCAGATGAGGGAACAGGAGAAAATACCCATGGGTTGCCAGTTTGAGGCTTTTCCTCCTTTTCTTTTCTTTTCTTTTCTTTTCTTTTCTTTTCTTTTCTTTTCTTTTCTTTTCTTTTCTTTTCTTTTCTTTTCTTTTCTTTTCTTTTCTTTTNCTTTTCTTTTCTTTTCTTTTCTTTTCTTTTCTTTTCTTTTCTTTTCTTTTCTTTTCTTTTCTTTTCTTTTCTTTTCCTTTCCTTTCCTTTCCTTTTTCCTTTCCTTTTCTCTCTTCACATCTCTCAGAGCCCCTGTGCCCCTTCCTTGTTATCACAGAACAAAATGATAATAACAAACAACCTGAAAGACTCTAAAAATCAGCAACTCTGAATTCCAGGAGCGAGTACCAAGCCTGTGACAGCTTTTGGATCAGACCTTTCTGGGATGAACAGAGCTGGTTCACAGCTGCTCAGGGGTGGGGAGCCAACAGGAAGGACTTCAGCCCTTTTGGAGGATCATCAAGAATGATTTACTTAATTGAAGCAGCTCCTTCAGGCACTTAAAATGAGATGGGATGAGCCTGAGCACCAGCCCCTGGCAACTGTCCACCCCTCAGGAGCTTTGGCCACCTCTCAGGAGCTTTGTCCACCCCTCAGGAGCTTTGGCCACCTCTCAGGAGCTTTGTCCACCCCAGGGTTTGTCCACTCTCAGGGGTGAGGGCACAAGTTCAGGGGACAATGGGCTCCGTGCTGCACGTGGCAGGAGATGTTCACACAAGCAGGTGCCCCTCGATGTGTCTACAACAACAACAACAACAACAAAAACACAATAAAAGGGAAGATGAGCCAGCTCTGCTTTGCTGTTGCAGACTCAGGCATTTCAGGATTTAATTATACCACAGGTATATAAATTCCGGAAACATGTTAATGCTCCCGTGATTAAAATTATAGAGGGGCTAATTGAAAAAGCATAAACCGAATTGAAGAATTCCTAATTATAGTTTGCTTTGAGGTGTTAATTTCCTCCATAATGAATGCATAATTTCTTGGAACTAGAAAATGGGGTTGCTGCACCAGYGCGTGGGATGCAGATGGAACGAAGGGATTATCACAAATGCAGCCAGACAATTCTCAGGAATTGAGGAATAAACCTCTGCAGCCATAGTGCTCTTCTGCCTCCCCATAATTTCAGYTTTCCTGGCACAGTGGTTTTCCAAAGCAAGGGGCAGGGCTGGGGGAGGTGAAGAATTTGCTTGCTGTGCAAAAGGAAGGGGAAATAGCAGTGAAGGAACTCAAAGCAGTTGTGGTGTAAAAGAGGAAGGGGAGGAGAGAGGCAGAATGGGGATATTTCTAGTGGGAAAGTCAAACAGCAAAAGAGGAGGAAATGCAGAYTTCCCACCTTGACAGATCCCTGAGGAGCTGCAGGACCTGATGCTGATGAAGGYTGAGRGKTTTTTTATGCCAAAGGATACACCCTATAAATAATGTTTCCTCTTGTGTAAAAAATATACTTCRTTTGAAGGGASTTGGTGAACTGCAGGATTGTCACACACAATCTCCTCATGGTWAWATCTGCYCCATTCCCACTGTGCTGGRGGTGGGAGGTGTTTGTGGGAGAATTGCTGCAGAGTTTTTATCCTTGGGATTTTCCCACTCCCCTTCCTCCATCCTCAATTTCCTTTCATTCTGGGCAGGAGATGTTGTAGTGAAGGCACCATCTCAGRCCTCTCCCTGGTGCCAGAAGCATGRCAATTTTGCAGGYTCTGAAAAAGTGTCCAGAAAAGGTGGAAAGAAGCTGGTGGATATTCCTGCAGCTTCAGGTGCTGGAAATCTGTGTTACTCTTCACTCCCCAGGAGAGCTCTTCAAATTCCACACTGACCACAGCACTGGGAGTGGTTACTGCATGGGCCTTGGCCAGTAATGAAGTTCATCAGAGGATTGCAAACAGAACAGGTTCCCTCTCTTTTCCTAGTGCTCTTCTTGGCCTTTCAATTTAAAAAAAATATCCAAACAGACATGCGACCAATAAATTTTTTTTTCTAGTGTTCTCTCTTAAGAGAGCAGACTTTTCTGTGTGGGTTTTCCTGCGTAGTCTGGTGGCTGTGGTTGTGGAAAAGGCAGAGGAAGCTTTGAATCCCCAGTTAGATCATTTTATTTYTGCATCCAAATGAGCCTAATGTGACGGAAGCCATTGGAAAAACCCAAATGATGCAAATATCCCCATCCTCTTGCTCAAGCTTTTCTGAAGGACATGGCAGGAGGTGCTGGACAGTCCCAGTAAGGTGTGCCATGCTCTCTCCTTGCCCTGSAGCTCCTTCAGGAGCCACTTTGGCTCTTCCTGTCCTTGAAACATCCTCCTGTTCCAAAACCAGCCCTCGCTGAGGATGACAGCACCTCAGCCAGCGGTGCCTGTTTAATACAAAGCGACATTAACAAAACAGAGGTTGGGTTTGGCTTTTTTTTTTTGTAGATTAAACAGATGGCAGGTGGCTCAGGAGGGAAGAAACACCTCCAGAGCTGCTCACATCAGCTCCTGTTGCAGCAAAAGCTGTGTCTGCCTGCTCTCATTATCTTTAATCTGCCAGCACAAAATAGCATTGAGCTGGAGAGGGGGACTSGGCCAGTTCCATGGGGGAGCAGCAGCCATTATGGCTAATTTGGCTTGCAAGCCAGGCCAGGTTTATGGAGATGGTCGAGATAACAGAACACAGAGCTTTGAAATTCCCTCTGGTTTTGTT
>NW_026623707.1:120429-121345 GCF_030028575.1 Malurus melanocephalus
TTTTGTTTTAGTTTTTAATTATTTTTATTTCCCAGAAGATTAAATAGAGAATTTAAAGCATTTAAGAGAGCGATGCATATGTACAAGGAAACAGATGCAGCAGCAGTGCTCTTGTGGGCTGGGGATGCTCATTTTGTGAGCATGGATTGCATCTTTTATTAGGCCAGATGATACAGCTGGGAAAARTGGCCCTTTAAGTGCACAAATCCTTCTTTGTGGTCAGTCAATGCTGAATGGATGTAGCTCAATTCTGGACAACTCCTTAGGTTTTGTGCATGTTACCATGTTTTAGTTTGCTGTGGTGAGGTGCTGTTGRTCAGGGCTCTATGGGAATATTTGGATTTTTGGATACCTTTCCATGGCTGTCGTGGCCTCTTCAGTCAGAGCAGAGTGGTGGTGGGTGGCAGTTATGAGGKTGGAAGTGCTGATTTTTATAGATGTATTTATGTGTAGATCCCCACACAGGAGMMCAGAGGTGTTCAGATGTGCYCATASAGAATCAGAGAATGATTTGKGTTGAAGGGACCYTAAAGTTCACCTCATTCYCTCTCCCTGGCATGGKCAGGAACACCTCCCACTACCCCAGGACACTCAGAGCTCAGTTATTTAACCCATCATTAATGGCACAATATTGTTACTGGCGCCCATGGTTCTGTTTTGTCTTTTGTGTGGTGCAATTTCAAGACAGAGCCAGCTTCCAAACATCTCTTTCCCATCACTCTCTGCTCCTCCCTCATCCCTGCAGGTCACATTTAAGTGATGCCCAGACATCACATTTTTTTTTTCTTTTTTCCCTCTGTTCGAGAGATTTTGTAGGAGTAGCGTGTGCTCAGACAGGACATATTGGCAGGTRGGCAGATGGAGGAATACTGGGGGAGAAATGTGGATTTGTTTACACACAGCAGATACTGGGATA
>NW_026623707.1:122412-134816 GCF_030028575.1 Malurus melanocephalus
TGTGTGACAATCCTGCAGTTCACCAAGTCCCTTCAAAACTAAGCATATTTTTTGCACAAGAGGAAACATTATTTATAGGGTGTATCCTTTGGCATAAAAAAACCCCTCAACCTTCATCAGCATCAGCTCCTGCAGCTCCTCAGGGATCTGTCAAGGTGGGAAATCTGCATTTCCTTCACTTTTACTGGCCTACCCACCAGGAAGGCCATGGAACATTACATTTTATATTACACTGTCACATCTTTTACAAAAAAAACCCCACCCACCAGCAGCAAAAAACCCAAACACCCCAAGCAAGCCACAAACAAACAAACTCCCTCCCCCTACACCTTCCAACAGAGTTTTCCTTTTTTCAGGCAGCWGTGGGAGTTGTGTGTGAGGCTGCAAAGGAATTTCAGACAAAGCATCCTGGCCGTTTGTTACGGTGACACTGGCAGGGTGTTTTCCTGCAAATACAAACATTTTGTTTGGGTTTGGTGGTTTTTCCAGGCTTGACACAGCTCACAGTTCCCAAAATAGATGGCACTGCCATCAGTTRCTGCTGCTGCCTTGGGASAGTTCAGTCCCATCTCTCTCTCCTGTACAGGGATCGTGCTCTCATCAAACTTCCTCACTTTTTCTGGAACCCGTTTCAATCACCAGAGAAATTTAACAAAGCTTGAAATTTTAGCCATAAAGGAGTTTGGCATTTTGAAAAGCTGTGACTGCAAAGAGTTTTATCCAAGTGTGAAATCGCTACCTTTTGTTTCACGAATTGCAGGCTCTGACATGCYCTGGTAGTAAATCTGGAGCACTGATGTGAGAGTGGAAGAAAATGTGAAGAGACTCTCTTCCCAGCCTTCTTGATTAATAAATGGATTTCATTATTATTGGCTCTATCTCAGCAGGCTTTTTTTCCATAGCAATGGCAGTAATTACAATCTCTTCTTCCTATGCCATTTTTTACGAATTTGGCTGAATTTGAATATTTTTTTTTTGGTATTCTTCAAYTTGAGTGAATGTAGTAGAAGAGTTGTTTAATTTAAATGACTGTTAAAAGAACACGCAAAAATAACTTCAAAATGAAGGCTCTGGTGTGAATAACTTTGCAACACGAGAGACTATTTCCTCAAGTAGCATCACTATTATCAGCTTTATTTTTGTGAATGCCTTGCAGATGCGAGCAAGCTGATTGATGAYAGTGCAGCCCAATATTCATAACAGGCTACTTTTGGAGTCTTTGAAATAGCCAAGCACATTGCAGGAGGTGACACTGCAGAACAATCTCACTTTTTTCTTATTTTCTGCATGAAGCTGTTTATCGAAAGCAAACCTTAAACTTCAGCATATTGTATTCTGCACGGAGCTGTTCCAGAGCGCAATGGAAACAGTAGCAATCTTTAATTGATTTTAATGTGCTTCGAATCAGTTCTTAAATAGACAGAAAATTGCAGAACGGAGCACTGGGTCCTGTCAGYGTGTCCTGGGTGGCTGTGAAACGCAGTTCATTATGTTTTGTAGATTAGTTTCAGAGCTTCTGATTAAAAACGCTATTGGAGGTACCGAGGGTGACATTTTYGAAGGTGTGAAGGCAGTAACTCAATTTTCAGGAATATTTTGGCATCTGTTTGCACCTAGAAAACTTTATGGGCTTGGAAATTGTCTGTGGGGTCAAYCCTTGGCAGCCTGAACATTGGATTGCAGGAGGTGCCTGGCCAGGGAATATTCACCCTTAGAGCCCAAGGAAAGCAATGCTCAGAGCAGTGAGCCTCAGCCTCTGTGGTAGTTATCCCTTTAGTTCTTGGACATATTAGGAGAATCTGTGTTATATAAAGTGTTTTTAGACTTGGTTTGTGTTGAATTTTTACAAAATATGCAGGTTCATGGTGGGGCTGGAGGCGCTGTTGAATTTGCCTCATTGAGCCCCGTAGCTCACGCAGATCCCCGGCGCAGGAAAGACACACAAGAGGCAGGCAGGCAGGTCCAGGTGCTTCTTTATTAGTCTTCTCTTCCAGCTCCTTTTGCTATAGTGATATTCAGCTCTCTATCTTCTGTAGTGATATTCAGCTCCGTCCCTCTGACTGCTACTGCATGCTTTTTATACACTTTCTTATCTTTACCGGGTTTTGAGAAATGAACCAATCAGTGAGGTTTTAGACAGATTATATAACCAGAAAAACTCTCACACATCACGTTCCAGTCTCTAATTGGTAGATGTTTTCATCTGTCCAATCCCGTCCAGCTCGAGTCTGCCTGTTTTGACCATGTCTGAGTCCAGGCTGCTTTCCAGCCCAACCCCCACACATAGCTCTAAAAATGGCCAAGGCCACGGCAAGGCACATTGTGACAAGGATCACATTCACACTTTAACACCACCATTTTTTAGGATAAACTGTATAAACTACTCATATGTGGAGCAGCTTTCTTCAAATYCCCCATTATTTTACTTCTTATTATCTCTGTGGCAGAATTCAGGCTATTATCCCGATATCTTTAAGAAGGGGAAGTAAAGATGTTGATGTTGCTCTTCCACCTCGGTTTGCATCACTGAAGGCAGCTYGGCCATAAAACAACCATCTGCACATCCAATGGTTAATCTGAATTCTCAATTCTAAATTTGATGTCACAGCCATCAAACCCTCTGCCATTGCAGGATCCTGGAGCTGGCTCCAGACTCAGAATAAACACGATGAACCTTCATGGATACATACAGATATATTCACATTGGCTCAACCAAATTGAACAGGATCAGAAGTAAAATGGAAAAGCAAGTGATAAGAAAGCTGGTGCTCATTATCTGTAGCCTGGATTCTTGTGTTGTCCATTGGAGAAAAGAAGCTGAAGTGGTTGTAGGTTCCTCTACTTCTTGTACCTTTGTCTTTATTCATGTGCAGCCAATGCCTTTTCTTTACCTCTGTGCAGCACTGACCCTTGTGGATKGATCAGACAGGATTTGGGGTTCATTTTCATGGTCTGGGCAGCCTTTTTGGAGGAGCTGGATCTGCTCATTCCATGGAATAAGTGGAGGAGTGGAAATTCAATGTCCAGCTCCATGTCARCTGCTGCATCCCACACAGGGAGGTRCAAATCTTTTCCATCCTTCCTTCATTTGCTATTTTTTTGTTCCTTCATTCTTTGAATTAAAAYATCCACTAGCAAGGAAAGCTTTACTCACTTATTTCCTGTAGCCTAGCWAAGTTATTCTGAAATTAATGTGTTCCATTTGAGCTAGAAGTGGGAAGTTCCTGTTTCTCTGTAGGATGAACAACAAAACCTCCTCACAGTAGTCTGCTTTAAAAAATGCACTACAAGATCAAGCTGTACTAATTGCCGCTTATTTTCAGTCCCTGGGAGMAAATATTATTGGAAATAATATATGGCTGATAATAAATTTATGTGCTAAATCAAAATATATTAAATCTTCATATGATGTGAAGGAAACTTTAATAACGAGATTGGTCCAGAGGGAGTACTCAGCTGCTAAAACATTGTTTCTTTTAAGCTTTAATAATTCAGGTGAGTGAATCACTATAGGGTTACAAGGAAATTATATTCCTTTTCCCACCCCAGYATTATCAAGGGAAGAGTGAAGGTTTCACCTTGGTGATGAGTGCTGTGTCAGGATTCCAAAGTGCAGGGTCCACATGTGGGATGTGGCTTCATGGAGAGCTCTGACTCAGCTTCTCCTCCCCACATTCCTGCACATCCTGCATTCAGACTTTGAGACTGGTATAAATACTTAATTTGTGGACAAGTGTTCGTCCTCAAAAAGAAATCAAGAGCAGGGGAAGGAGAAGCCTGAGGCAAACAGATCTCCATCACAGAAATGGGCTGTGACTTGGAGTGTTGATTTTCTTTTTTTTCACACTGAATAGGGAACTCATCATTTAAAAAAATTACCTTGTAGATGGTGATAAGGGCACCTTTCATTCCTCTGCAGACAACATCTGTGCTGTGGCCCATTATGGTGGGTGCTTTTATCAGTGATTTACAGCCCAGCTGTCAAAAACTTTAGAAAGCTTCTATTAAATTGATGTGCATTTATCTCTCTATGACCTTTGAAAAKCATAAAGGAACCCAGTTTTGGCCTCCTTTTCTAATCAGAACATGCAGCTACACACAGGGCAGTCAGCTCCCCAGCCTTCTAGGAGGTCAGGGGTTTGTTTTGTGGCCCAGATTTGAGAATCCCTCGAGAGCTCTCTGGAGAGCAGAGCTGGTGGATGTTTGGAAAGCAGTCCCCTGGTGTTTTTTATGGGACTCTGCAGCATTATTTGGATGTACCAAGGAGGGCTGGGGTAGCCCTGCAGCACAGGCACATGTGGGTTTGATTGCTACATTTCCAAACGTGTCCTGCTGTTAAAAACAGGAATGCAGGAGTTAATGCAGTCTGGCTGTGTCATCTTTCATTTCGCTGTTATCTCATGTGGSAGTTTTAATGCTCTGTTTGTGTTGTCTCTTTTGATGTCATTTCTGTGTGTGACACYGACACTTGTCTCCAGCTGGGCCCTGCAGCCCAGGTATTGATTCCTGCCAGGAGAGCCACGTTAGCTGCTGCTGGCTGCAAGAGAGCTTTGAAACCTGAGGTGGGCAGAGCCCCAGGAGATCCCCGCACTGCCTGCCTAGTACATGGAACAAGAGCTGTTAGAATAGTTTGGATATCTCCTCCTTATTTTTATCCTTCCCTCTAGCACTGCTTTTTGGAAAAGCTCTCCTCCTTTCCCTGGGCTGAAATCACAGTGCTGTTACAAAATTGTCAGGGGTCGGAAGMTGCAAATGGCAGACCCTGCTCAGCYCTGAGCCAGAGATGTGATTGCAGCTGAAGGGCTCTTTCAGGGCCAAAGGGCAGATCCTACTCTGCTAAGAAATCTCCCATAAGAATGATCATTAAAATCCACATTCAACATAAAATTTTCACTTACAACAACAAAAATACAAAAAACCCCAACTAAACTAAACTAAACTAAACAGACAAAAAACTTTCCTTCCAAATATTCCAACACAAAACAAAAGGACAAATTACACATGATCCACCCCTAGAACCTTCACTATCATTCTACTTTAAAAACATAGCTTAATGCTTGTTTTGCCCATTATTTTCTCCCAGTTGGTATTGGGAGAAATCTCCCAAGAGTCTCCCTGAGTGAGTGCCCAGTCACAGTCTTGGGGATTGTGGTGTATCCCACCAAGTTCCCATCTTCTGAGCAAAGTTGAATTAATTTTACTCTTCTGAGAAACACTGAAGTAATGCAGATGGTTTGGCTAAACTTAAGGGTGGGTAATTGGATGTTTGCTGTTCAGAATTCTCATGGCAATTCCATTTGGGTGTAGGATTGCTGGGTTTTGCTCCAAGTTACAAAAGCACCTCAATGCAGGTGTGGAAACAATTGCTGTGCTTTGCAGCACTTCATGGGTTAATGCAGAGAAGGTGGTCTCTGAAAATGCCCCTAAAAGCAGGAAGGAAAATTTTGCTCCTACATAAAACAGGAAGAAAAAATCATAACACACACACACACACAAAAAAAACCAAAAAAAAAAAACCCAAAAAAACCCAAAAAAACCCCAAAAAAACAAAAGGCAATGAGAGCAAAGAGAAAGTGAGTCTCTACCAGTCTATGTAGTAGCTGGCGTGAACTGGGAGTCCTGCCTTTCTGGGGGGTCCAGACAGATCCAAATACTGGAATAAAACCAGAAAGAGACTCAGAAGAACCATCTGGGAAAGGAACCTGTGCTCAGAGTGATAACCTGCAGCACAAAGTAAGCTTTGAGCTCAGACACACTTGTGGCTGTTGACCACTTCTCCTTGGAGAGTGGCCTCTTGACCATGGCCAGATCCTGAGAAAGTGAGGCTGGAGGACAAAGGAGCACAAGCCAAGAGCAGGCAGAGATGAGTGAGCTGTGTCGATGTGAGCTGGGTCTGAGGGAGAACAGTGCCATGGATGCTGTCAGCCACCCATCCAAGGGTCACCAGAGGAGGGTTTTTTAGCCAGAGGGAGCAAGGGCAGCAGTGCTAGTTCAKATGCCTGGTTCAGGGAAAAGGAGGCAGTTTTTGAGCAGGAGGTGAATGGGATTTTAACTTGAACACAGATGGGATTAGTGTTACACCCCAGCTGGATGTTAATGAACACACCATTGTGGTTCCAGAGGTACCTTGGTTYGTTTCAAAAGAATAAACATTAAAAGTAAAATTTCATGGCACTACAAGAGTGAGCGAAGATAGAAAGTGTGGTAATGACCAAGTGGGAAGGAGAAAATGTGAAAGAATAGAGGCAAAAATCCCCRTGACTGGGTTCAGTTTAAAAAGTATCTGTGACCGGGTTGTGCACGTAGCAAAACTCTTGCTCATGACAGAAAAAAGTGTAGTGCTGTAATGATTAGGGAAAGAGTTCAGTTACCTGGCAGTTCACATCCCTGGGAGCTTCCCCTTCTCCAAAGGGGAGAGTTCATGGCTTGCAAGAGAATGAGTGTCACCCTCAGGGCTGGGAAAAGAGGATGAAGAAACTCTTGGCCTCTGTGTAGGCTGAAAAGAGATTAATAATGTCTGTACTTGTATATTTGTGTATATGCCTAAAGGAAACATTTTCTGTGACCAGAAAATGCAWGGATTGGATTAAATAGAAACAGAGCGTTTTTAGCTTAGGAGGCACGTGGCAAATGCCCATAAAAGTGTCAGCTACAACTGTGCACAYGGCTGAAAAAAAATGACAAACTTTCCCAGCAGTCTGGATTATCATTGCCAGAGRGAAGGGTCAGAATAAGAATGAACACTGCCAGTAAACAGTGATCAAAACAAGAGCCCAAGAGCTGCTATTGCTGAGCTGAGGGTTTGTATTGAACATTGTATTTAGGTCCTTGCTTGCAGCTCCCACTGCAGCCTCAATGCTAATACTGAGAGAGTTGAAAAAGTGGTTTTACTTTTTAAAAATTGCAAAATAAATATCAGAGGAAGTCTAAAATATTTTATTAAAGGCTCYGATGAGCTGCAGGATGAGGACAGCTTTCCCAAACGCTGATGGGACAYCATTAAAGGCTGCAGTGCATGCAGCTGCTGCTTCTGCTCCGTTAGCAAGTGCCAGTGTGAGGAGAGCTTCAGTCCTGAGTAATTCAGGAATTGCTCGTGCTTGTAGAGATTCGCTGGGTTTGTGTCTAGCACTGGGAGCCAAAAGGTTTCCAAGAACTTCCACTACCAGCAGAGCCCGAGCTGGATCCCTACGGAACTGAGGAGATGGGGATTCACCAACAGGAGATGGGGATTCACCAACAGGAGATGGGGATTCAGGAACAGGAGCTGGGAATTCACCAGCAGGAGATGGGGATTCACAAACAGGAGCTGGGAATTCACCAACAGGAGATGGGGATTCACCAACAGGAGCTGGGGATTCACAAACAGGAGATGGGGATTCACCAACAGGAGATGAGGATTCACCAACAGGAGATGGGGGTTCACAAACAGGAGATGGGGATTCACCAACAGGAGCTGGGAATTCACCAACAGGAGATGGGGATTCACAAACAGGAGCTGGGAATTCACCAACAGGAGATGGGGATTCACCAACAGGAGATGGGGATTCACAAACAGGAGATGGGGATTCACCAACAGGAGCTGGGGATTCACCAACAGGAGATGGGGATTCACCAACAGGAGCTGGGGATTCACCAACAGGAGATGGGGATTCACAAACAGGAGATGGGGATTCACCAACAGGAACTGGGGCTCGCTTCCCACAGCAGCACTGATGAGCTGTGGCTGTGGAGACATTTCCCAGAGCAATCTCTCCTCATCAATGAGCCCGTGGAAGCCGGGACAATGATACACCGAGCCAGTCCCCATCTTTGAATCGATCTCCCCTGTCTGCCTGAACAAAGGGCCAGCCTGACAGGCGAGGGCAGCGCCTCTGAATAGGCTGACACAAAGTGAAATGACTGCAGCCCTATCGCTCTTTGTSAAGTGTGTGAGTGGTGTTAAACACACAGCAAACCTGGACTGTGGTGGCACTGAACCCCAGGGCTTTGTTAGCTGTCTGAGGAGGGGGAAAAAAATCATTAAAAAAAAAGAGAGAAGTTATTTGAATGTCTTTGAGACTGGAATAGTGAGCTAGAAAGAACAAGATTGCTATTATATATCATAATGGCCAAAAGCTAGCAGGAGTCAAAAGGGATTGCCATTTCATAGAGTCGGGAAGAACGTGAGAAGTTGCTGTTTCTTGAAACAAAAGTGGATTGAGAGGGCTATAAAGCCACCTGCTCAGTGTATGAACAGCCCTCTGGGGATGGAGATAGAAGAGAGGTGCCAATGGGAATTAGAGAGCTCTACATTGCAGGATATCCCAAAAAGAGATCACAGAATCCCAGAGTGGTTTGGGTTGGGAGGAAATCTAAAGATCATTCAGTTCTACCCCCTGCCATGGACATGGACACCTTCCACTGTCCCAGGCTGCTCCCAGCCCTGTCCAGCCTGGCCTCGGGCACCGCCAGGGATCCAGGGGCAGCCACAGCTTCTCTGGGCACCCTGTGCCAGGGCCTCCCCAYCCAGATATGGAGGAGGGTCCTGATGTGCACAGAAAGTTATGAGAGAGGGCTAAAAAAAATGATGTTCTTAGAAGATTCTTTTTGGCCTAAACTGTTTTTTGTGACCTGACCCTGTTTCCCAAATCACCTGTCACCACTGGCACCTCCTCATCTCTCCTCCACTGCATTCACCTTTTGGCCTGAGCAAACAGTTCCTGTTTCAGTTTCACAGCTGAAGAAGAAATCCTGTGCTTTCCAACACTCAGCCCATTAAAAGCCTATTCCAGGCTGGATATATTATTAGTTACTCCTTTTCCTAAAGGGTGCCATGATTGAAATCTACTCAGATTTTCACCAAGGTTTGTCTTTGATTAACTCAACGAACAGAGCACAGCGACTCCGTGGCTGCCGCTGCTGGTGTGCCCAGAGCTGTGCGGGCTGCTGTGCCTCATTTCTAACTCTGCTGTACTCTTTTCCTTTCATTTCTGGGAACATTCCCGACACCCAAGGCTCTGTGGTSTCTAACCTCCCTTTTCTCTCTCCCTCCCAGCGTTTACCAGCTCGTGGTCAAGGAGGAGAAGCTGCAGAAGGCGCGGCGAGCCGCGGACATCATCGAGTGCTTCTCGGTGCCCGTGAGCTACAAGAACGCCTCCAGCCTGGACTCCCCGCACTACTTCGCGGCCGAGCTGAAACCCATCAACCTTCCCGTCACTCAGCCCTTCACTGTGGGCGACAACAAAACCTACAATGGCTACTGGAACGCTCCCCTCTCCCCCCTGAAAAGCTACAGCATCTACTTCCAGGCTCTCAGCAAGGCCAACGGAGTAAGTGCGGGGGGAACTGAGCTGGATCTGTGCATGTGGCTGCCTCTCTCTGTCCTCCTCCTCATCATTCTCCTTTCTGCTCGATTGGATGCTCGGTTTAACATCTTCTTATTGCCCTCTTACAGAAATCTGATGAAAATCAAGCATKCCATTACTTGTCCTTCACTCAAATCTCTCTCTGATGCTCAGGCCCAATGAGAAATCCTTTGAGGACCTTGATTCTGTAAAGGCACATGTTGCCATGGGATTTACTAAACGAGCTGCTTAGAATTTAGAGACTTTTTTTTTTTTTTTATCCTTCCATAAGCACGAATGTCAGAGTCGGGGCTATTGTGCTTTTAAAAGACATAATTGCAGTATCTTGATGGCTCACAGAGCTGGTGATTTTGGAGATGTTATGAATTTGGATTACCTTGGCAGCTCRCACTTGGCCATATCATAATGCAGAACTCGTGGTTGGGAGTTTCAGCTTGAGGAAGTCAAATCCTGCAGCGGGGTCTGTCTGTCTGTCTCACCCCTTTGGAATGTTGTATTTTTATATATCCTTGCTCTGGGATATGGGGTTTGAAATACATCCTGCCCCATCCTCAGCTCAAATGACACACACACAGTGCCAGCACTGAGCCCAGCCCACCATGGGAGAACAGGAGGCCTCTCTCCCCTCTCCTGTTGCACTTGAGGATAGTTTGTGACCTTTCCCTCTCCTGTTTCAGGTCAGTTCAGGGGTGTCCAGGTCAGATCCAGCCCCAGTGGGTCACCTTCCTCCCCTTTCCCCCCTCCAGTTGTTTTCTATTAATCTATAAAACAAGAGAATTTGACACTCTGGCCTCGTGAAGAGTCTCAGAGTCTTAAGGAGGCATCACAAATTTGGGTAGCAGAGTCTGCTATCAGCAGGTTTGTCAGTACTTTCAATTTTAACATAAATAAATTCTCCATGATATCACCCCTGAGAGAGCCAAGTTAAAAAAAAAAAAAAAAAAAAAAAAAAAAAAAAAAAAAAAAAAAAAAAAAAAAAAAAAAAAAAAAACAAAAAAACAAAAAAACAAAAAAAAACAAACCAAAAAAAACAGTCAAAGGTAAATGTTGCAGGCTTTTGTGACTTTTCTACCCAAAATGCAGCCGCCCATTGCAAAGGTCTGTGATGGTTTCACAGGCTGGCAGTGCCAACGAGTGTTCACAACACATCTCAGTGCTTTACACCCTTCATTTATCAMCATTTTCCTGCAGAGCTTCAGCTGTGTGGCTGACAAGTCTAAAATCTCTTCTGCACTGGGCTCGTTTTCACCTTGGTTTCCTTTCTAGCCAACAGTTTCCTTCCAGCACTGCTCAATTCATTCAATTTTTGATTTGCCTTCATGAAGGAAATTGTGAAATATCTGTACATATCTCTCTGTTTCTAGTTAGTTCCCCCATGTGTGAGAGTTAATTGCCGGAGAATGGGTCCCGAGGGAAGAAAGAGACTTTATTTGCTTAAGTACAATATAATATTCCATAAATGGGTCATGTGAATGGAAATGTAGGATTCCTTCCTYGTAGGMTTTCCTTCRTTGTAGGAYTGTAGGATTTCCTTCMTTKTAGGATTGTAGGATTCCTTCCTTGTAGGATTKTAGGCTGAATCCTTGGCAYTCWGGATTCAGGCAGCACTGATGTTCCTGCTTTCCCTGCACCTCTGGAGCTGCTCACTCTTCATTCCAGGTGTTAAGGACTTAAAAAAAAAGGATGACTTGCCTGAGCTGTTCTTACAGGAACAAGATTGGAAAGTGTTTTTAAGCATAAGTTAATCAAAAGAGYCTTTATATGCAACAACTCATGGTTTATGGCAGGATGAGAAGTATCCAGGCAGACACAGTAAATTCCTATTWGAGAAAGCAATTTCCTCCCGAGTTAATAATTTATATTTCCACAATATATGCTTATATATCCTCAAAGTGCAGTGCTGTGGGTAAAAGTACAGAGGAAATGCCCAAGAGTGGAGCGTGGATCTTCAGAGGAGGAGCTGGGATCCTTTCTGTTTCTGGGTAAAATCATGAAACCCCATATTTCAAACATTAGGGTCAATTTGCATCCAGCCTTTTGCARCTGTTAATAGCAATTTTTTTATTCCATTCCCAGAATTATTTACAGGTATTTTTCGAAATTAAGGGTTCTGGGTTTATCCTTGTCTTTAATCTGAGCAGCTTTGGCTGKYYTYMAAAAAAWYCTWMYKRWWAWTWMMRSTGCAACATGRCATTTCCATYCCTGGAAGTGTCCRAGGCCAGGCWGGATGGGGTTTGGARCAACCTGRSMTAGTGGGARGTGTTCCTSTCYATGGGAKYTGAAACTGGAAGATCTTTAAGGTTCGTTCCAACYCAAACCATTCCATGATTTTTGATAATGCACATCTTCAAAAAAATCTGAAACAATAACAATTTAGCACAATTAAAGCAGAGCCTTATGTTCCCTTACACATGAAAAAACTTAACAGAACATTGCCACTCATTTTTTAATTAGGGTTTTCCATAGTTTCATTAATCACTGACAGYRGTGGAATGGTGAAATTTCTTTYCACACCTGGAACCTGCGACGAGAAYCCTTCGTGCATTGAACCAGAACATCTTCCTCTGGAAACACAGGGCTCTGGGGAGAGCTTAATTTGAAGAAACAGCCTGGATTTGGTCAAAGAGCCTGATTAGGAGGAGGTTAGAGCATTGCAGGAGCTCTGCATTGTTTGAGCTCCTCTGTACATGGAGGGCTGAGCTCATTTGGTGTTCCCGTCTGCTCTGCAGCCATTAGCTCTGATTGTTACAGTGAAAGGAACATAATTAACAGCTGGGTGCAAAAACAAGTGTGGCAAATTGCTGCAGCAGCAGATCACGAGCTTTTCTGCCTTCTCTTGTGCACTGCTGTGCTTGCTCAGAGTCTGAATGAAGTGGCTGTCACTGGCTGGGCTCATTTTTGGGCAGTTGGGTGCAGTTTGGTCACTGCTGCTGCCTCTGGGCAGGAGTCTAAGCAGAACTAACAGAGACAGAGCAGCTTTCAGCTTTGTTCGACAAAACACTTCCAAATTGGGTGAACTTCCCTCCCAGGGACAGCTGACAGCCAGATGCTGAGCTGAAA
>NW_026623707.1:135718-159868 GCF_030028575.1 Malurus melanocephalus
TTGCTCTAAACAGAGATGAGCAGGAGCTGCTGTAACCCAGCTGGGAATGATGTGGGGGATGCTGCCAGCTGCTCCACCAGCCTGGTGGTCCAACAGGTGACTGATGCCTTCAGCCCAGAATTGTGAAAAGTAGCACYGCGGGAATCAATGGGAATATTATTTTTTTGAGGGAATGATAGACTCAACCGAGATTCCTATTGATTTTTTGCCTCTCTAATGACTTGTACTACATGCACAGTCGGGCAGCTCATTATTATCAGGGGACTTGAGGCAGGATTTCTTGATGCTGACAGGTCTGCTGGCAGCACACAGCATTATTCTTCTGGGACGTTTGGGAGGAGTGGATAGAGCTGCCAGCAGAGAGGTGCCGTTCATCCCCGTGGAGCTGGCCACAAAATAAACAGGGAGCTGTTCCAGTTCAGCACGAGCTGTGCTCTCAAAGATGAAATGGCATTGCTCCTGTGAGCTGCTGACCAGCTTTGGGGAGCTCTGTGCTCAGCAGGATTTCRGGTGTGCACTTTATCCACTTACATTGACTCCTTCTTAATCTCATCTTGGAGCTGCTGGGGCAGAAATAAAGCAGCTGTGGAAACACTTCACTCTTTGTAAGCCCCTGTTYCCACATCTGGATGTGGGCCTGAGTGTTTTCTCCATCATAAATAAAATCCTTCTCCAGCCCATCTCACATCTGAGAGGTTGAGAGGAGTGGATATCCAGTGATTAACCACAGATCATTGAAATAACTTCCTATTGTAAATAATAAAAGCGCTAACCGCTTTGCTAAACCTCCCCTCTCCAAATGACACAGATACTAAAAAAAGCTGATAATTGGAAAGGCAATAATAGGTTTGGCTTAGTCTCTGGGAGGAAATAGCAGTTTCCTGAAGCTGGCAATAAAAATTATAGGGCAGTCCATTGACCCTGCACAGACCTATTTTAAGACAGCAAACCACTGGCTGCAATGAGATAACAAAGAAACACACGATGTACAGCTCTCCTGARCTGTGAAATGTGTTGAGGAGGAAAAAATAATTCCTTAAGACTGGACAAACCYGTGGTTTCTACCCTGTGTGAAGCAGGCTGCCAGCAAGCTCCACACAGAGCTCTGGGATGTGGCCATTCCTTGTCTGGTCCAGGCACCACCAGCAGATAAAACTGCCTGTTCCCAGTTTGTGCTCCTCATGAAACTGTTGTAGGGCAGCCCCAATGGCACATCAGACCCTGCTGGTGCTGGCAGGTGGCTCTTCAGGCAAGGCAAGCACTGTTCAAGCTACTGGAAAGTCATAATCGTAGTAAAAGGGAGGAAAAATGGTGGGTGTGAAAACAGATGGATGAAAAAGCTTTGCTGCCTTCATTGTTGTTTGTGGTCTGTAAACAGCAAGCTGTCAGTTTAAAAGAAAAGGGGRAAAAAAAAGATCACGTGGCCTTTTAGGTTGTGAAGATGCAGCTGTCACATAAACATATGTCCTGCTGCCCTCGTAGCCCTTTTCTGCARAAAATCATTCCCATCCAAACACTGAGGAGACAGAGGCAGAAGCTGTCTTGCTATCATCCCTTTCACTTGAGTGAAATGTGCATTTAGGAACCTCAGTAATTAGGAGACAGCAGCAGCTCCTTTGCTTCTAAAGCAGAAGAATAAAGCTCTATTAAAAGAACGTTTTCAAAAGCCCTGGAAATTCAGGGGGATGCTAAAGCAGGCTGGTGGTGTGCAGTTTCCAGGCTGTGGGCAGGAGCTGTGCTGCAGTGAGGGTTTGCMCAGCTCCCCAGCACAGCCTGTGCTCTCTACAGAGGTTCCCAGGTTGTGCTGATGGCAGCACCCTGAAACCCTGTCCCCAAATGTGTCCATGGTGTGGGGGTTAAAAACACAGCCAGGGTTCAGCCTTGAGTGAGGGTACACCACAATCTTTTATTCATATGTAAATAAAGGTCCAGAAAACAAATTTCCATAAATATGTCAAGGTAAACACGTGGATGGGCTTATTCTGCAGTGAGCTCTCTGGATATGGAGCATGTTGGAAAATGGGGGTTGGATCAAGAGCTGCAGGATGAAATCCTGAAGGGTTTTACTGTTCCAAGATCTCAGTAGAAATGTGCCTGYATTGCTCCGTTCCTGTTTGGCTGTAAAATGTCTGCCTTAACCTGGCAGTGATACAGAGCTGGAGCAGTGCTGGCATCTCAATTTAATTTATTCCTGCGAGTTCAGCCATAATGTGAAACAGATATGCTGAATATGTAGGCTCTCGGGTCATCATTAATATTAATGTAAATCTATAAGGTCTTGTACAACTTCTCTGACATCATAAAATGGGAATTAAGTATCACAGCATTTGAAAGAATATTCAGAAACAACACAGAGACTGAAATCTGGGATCATTTTTTGGGTTTTTTTTTTCCCTAAAACCTCTATTATTATCTCTTTATTTAATTATTTTTCTTGCCATTGCTTTAACCAATCTGGATGGATCACTGGTAATTACCTGCATTGTTTATTCCTGCTTTGCTGGTGGCTAAAGAGAGACACCTCACAGCGACAGGACCGGGGCAATGTGTACAAATTGAAAGAGGAGGAATTTAGGTTAGAAAAAGAAATAAAATAAAAGCATTGTCCCTGCCTATGGCACTTTAAGGTCCATTCCAACCCCTTAACATTCTATGATCTTTACTGTGTACAGAAAAGCACCTTGAAGCAAAAGTAATACTTTTCAGAAAACAAACATGATTGTGGGAAAGTGGTTTTACTGTTTTTTKGGGGGGCGTATTGGGGTTTTTTGGGTTTATTTTTTTGGGGTGAGGGGAGTAATGTATTCATTTCTTCTGTTTCTTGGTAGAAAAGTTCATACAAACTTACAATTCTCTGTATCAAGCAAAGAAAAACAGAGTAAATTTAAAGGGATCTCATTTTTTATGAGATGCCATAGAGATGAGCAGAGGGGTGATCAGTGGAAACCAATGGAATAATCAGCCCTAATCCAGAATAAAGACTATATTCAGATTTTTAAACTTCAGCACCCCTGGGAGCTGGGAGCCTGCTGTCTGTGCAGGTTCTTTTATGTTTTCCTTCCAAGAATATGGAATCTGAAGTTCTGAAATTCACATCTTGCTCCTCTAGTCCTTGCTTTGGGCAGTGCCAGGTCTCCTAATGGGTGGCTGTCTCTGGTAAATGCAGCCATCAGTGAATGTAGATGCAAACAGAACAAATTCTGTCTTCCCAAATCACCCATGGGAGGGTCTTGTGCAGGAATACACCCATGTTCAAATGTGATCACTCTTGACTCTTCTTTTTCCAGCATTGACTCATTTCTCCAGCTTTCTGTTACACTTCAAAGSCAGCAGAAACCACCAAATGCACAGGGAAATTTTCCTCACTACCTGTAGATTGCAAAAATCCTATCTTGCTGTTTCTTATTTTACCCTCCACTGCTGATTCTCCAGCTCTCCTTGCTGTAGCTCGCAAACTCCACCAGGATCTCTCTGTCTCCTGCTTCCCAGCATTGCAAAGACAGCTCTGGAAACAAAGCTGTGCTTTTCCTGCTTCCCACATCACAAGCAGMAATAAAGAGTTTGGATTTCCAGAACAACTGGAAGGATCCATGAGGCAGGGGGGCTGGGGAGCTCCGTGTGCAGGGGAGCTGGTTTTTRAGGGAAAAAGGGCTGTAACCAAAGAGAGACAGCTCTGGTTTATTGGGATAAACAGAGCTCCAATCCCACCATGAGCCTACATGGCTGGGAATCAGAATTTCCTTGGGGATGCAGGAATTCCTTAGGAGAGTTTGAAAGTGGGATCAAAGGGAGGGTTTGTCCTTGTGAATATCTTGTTTTTAGACTGTTATCCAGATTGTGTGGCATTRCAGAAGGGGATCAGAGGGAATTGCTCCTGTGATTCCCAGTGTTTCCCAGCGTGGATCCTGCAATTATCCCCCTCCTCTGTGCAGAAAAAKAATGAGGAGAAAGGCACGGTGGGGTTGTGTGTGTCTGCTCCAGCCAGGGAGGATTTGTCACAGATGGAGCAATTTTCTCCAAGAGTAAATCCAGATTTCCACGAGGTTTGCCCAGTTGTTGGAGGACAGAGGGAGGTGCTCAGCAGAGCTTTGCTGGGCTGCTGTTTCCAGAGCACGGGCAGCATCCATATTAATGGAGCATTGTTAGCACGGTAATTTATGCTGGAATCATTACACCTGAGACGTGCAGGGGCATAAAGCGCTCCTCAAAGCCTGCAGCAGATCAGTGCCTGCCAGAGCCAGCTCTTTAACCAGGCAGCATTCCCATTTGGATGGCAATCACACTCTGGACAGCAGCAGCCCCTGCCAGGAAGGGCTGAGCACCAGGAGCTGGGGATTCCACGAGGTTGTGTTTGCAGCCGAGGTGGCCGAGCAAGCTGCCGAGTCTGAGCTTTTCGTGAAGCCAAACACAACATTCGGATCCAAATGCTGCTTCTGCAGCTCTGCAGGCTCCAGGGTGGGTTGGACCAGAGTTGGGTTTTATCCCAGCTCTGCAAYGAGGAGCTGCAGTCAGAACAGCTCRTTTGGCAGTGGCRGCAGCACAGAATGTCGGTCAGCTCCACATCCATCAGAGAGCTGAAATATTCAAACATCTTCTCCCGTGTCTGTTTGCCATGTGTTTAAATAAATACCCAATTTGCGAAATTCGCAGTAATGGTGCATGAAAATGAGATGTACGGTGGCATGTACTTTTGACCCAAGGCTTGTCAGTCTATTACAGAGCAGGTCATTTAACTGGTAAATTCTATTAGCTAATCAGGCACTTACGTGGGCTCCATCACTCACACATGGAGCGTGGAGAAACGTGTTGGCACTCACTCCAACTTCTCAATGCTTARGAGAACCAACTGCAGGCAAGTCCAGTAGGGTGGAGTGTTTTATGCACCAAAAACTGTTGGTGGTATTTTTCAAAGATGAACTACAAGAAAAAAAAAAATAGTCACTTTTAAAAGGATTGTATGTTTGCTGTAGATGGGCAAATTACACACTGTGATGTTTTCCTATATATTTTTTTTGTGTTTTTCTTTTTATTTTCCAGGAAACAAAAATCAACTGCGTCCGTCTGGCAACAAAAGGTATGTGGGTCTCCTTTCTGCAAAACACAATGCCAGAAATATAGAAACTGCAGTGGTGGCACAACTTGATTACAGTTCCTAGCCGAAAAACAAGCCTCCTTATTTCCTCTTTTATTTTTTTAAGGAAGATTGCAAAGACAGAACAACAATTTCCAGGACCACTCCACTATATTTGTAGTGTTTTGGGTTTTTTTTTTTTAACACAGGCTATCATTCTCCATGGTTCCTCCTTCCCCTCATTCTGTTGACAGCTTTTCTGACCTGAGGACTCTTCTTGCTGTTGGCAGAACATCAGTGACAAAGGGATATTAACTCCCTGTGGCATTTGGTCTCCCCACAATTGTCCAAAGTAGATAAGAGGAGATCCTGTGTAAGCCTCACCTTGCACTCAGTGGGGCACAGTTTGTACATCACAACACTTTCATGATCTAATTCTGCAAACGAGGAGGGAGCATTCCTGATTTCCACTGTGATGACCCCAGGGTGATGGGGCACACGAGTCAGAGTGAGAGAACCAGGACAGCCCCAGGTTGGTTCAAGAGCTGCAGCTCTCCAGGGACCAACGGTGGCAATGCCTGAGCTCCTCCTAAAGAGTTTACAGCTGCTTTTAACAACTCTCCTAAAGATTTCAAAATCACCCTGGGGGCTGCTTTTCCAGAAAAGATGTCAGACAGCAATTTATTTGTAGCACAGAGGTGTAGCTGTAAAAAGATTTCCCCAACACATGTTCTGGTCTCCAAAGGAGCTGTAGGGATGTGCTGGGGTGATTGCCATGGGCTGTGCTACACATCACTCCATTTCCAGGCTCAGCTTTGCCAGCTTGTGCTCTTCATGTGAAACACCTGCATGGCTGCCTGGGGAGGCTTTGGAGAGCTCACCAAAACTGGCAGGAACCCAGAAATCCTTTGAGGCACCATCCCATTTTTTTTCCATTCTTTTCACTCTTTTCTGACTTGTGSCAGAAGTTAACAACTTCAAGATCTTTTTTCCTCATCCCTTCTGCATCTGCACCTACAGAGGAGYTGGGAGGGCTCAAAGAAGCCCCATTTTTTGTCAGTGGACAGCAGAACAGGAGTTTTTCCATCTCCCTGTGGAGATGTCCCCAGGCTGTCACAGCCAGGCATGGGATGGTGGGTGCTGCAGGAGGTTCCCACCAGTGCAGCTGTTTCCCTGCTCAGATTTGGCAATGGAAACTGGTGGGGCTGTAAGCAGTTGTGTCACCACTGAAAGTCAAGGAGGACGAGCCATTTCCCATTTCCCCCCTTTCTCCTCCTCATCTGTGGCTCTGGTGCTCCCCATGTCCTCCCTGTTCCTTTCCTGTTTAAAAGTTCCTTGTAAAAGTTTTATTTAATCCATTCTCTGGGTTACAAACATTCCGTGTGTCTCAGTCTGTGTGTCTCCTCCCTCTCAGTTTTCCCAGCTGGCAGTGATGTGACCATTTCAAATACCTGATTTTGGCTTTCTGGTGGTAGAGCAAGAGCAGGAAATTGGGTGAAATGAATCTCCACAAGCTTTTCTAACAGCATGGTCTCTTCATGAGATCAGAGATACTGGATTAATTAATTTAATTAATTTTTGGAAACCTGGAGTTCCTTCTATTTCAGTTGTTCATTTTTCTGGAGCTGGTGGAAGAATGTTGTCATGCTAGGGGGACAGATATTTGTTCTGTGACTATTCAAAAGGAAATAACTTACACAGCTTGAAAAATCACATTCTGGAATGACCTTTTGTTTGCACTCTCTGTTTTGGGTACCTCAGAAAAGCATCCCAAGAAGTGTTTGACCTCCAGTTGACCTCTACAAACTGAGATAATTTACATTAACCTTGTTAAGTCACCAGGAAGAGTCACTGAGCCACCCTTGTTTTGTTCCTTCTGAATGTCATCTCTTTCTAAAAAATAATYTTTTGCTAGGATTAATTTAATAAGAAATACGAAAGAGTTGGCTAGAGCCTGAGGATTTCTAGAGCCACTGCTTTGTGGTGATCTTATCCTTTAGGTTTTTTCTTTATTGACTTGAATGGAAAAGGACAAGAAATGATGGCAGTTGTGGTGTTGATTCTCGCTGTCTCAATTCAYATCCCTTTTGATTTATATCACTTTTGATTCATATCACTTTTGATTTATAGGTAGATATCTTATTCCTCTGCATGGAGTGCACAAATCTCTGTGGRAATTCTTTTCCTCTTGCCCTCTCTCAGGTTTCAGGGCTGTAATWCCCAGTTCCTGGCCATTAGCACGGACCCTGAACAGCCCAGCTCTGGCTGATCTGACACAATTTTAGATCTCCAAAGCAGCAGCACTGGGTGCATCCCCAAGGAAAGGCAGCCCCGACAGAGTGAGGATTTCACTGTGGTGTCTTTACTAGGAATCAGGGAAAAAAAAAAAACAAAACCATTTTTTGGAGTCAGGATCAATCTCAGCATTATAAGCTCTGCTTTAAGTTGGTATCAGAGGAAAAAAAAAAAACATATTTTGTTTTGATGCGAGAAAATAAATACACACTACTGGTGCCAGACTAAATGTTCATTTTGGAACAGAGGACTGCTTTTCCCATTCCTAGACACTTGACACCACAGCAGCTCCATTAACACCAGTGAAATGAGCTCTGATTTACACCAGTGACAGCAAGATTAGCATCGAGGCGTGCTTCAGCAAGGCAAGTGTTCTCTCCAAGTACTGGATTAACAAGGGCACTAAACGTGAGTGTGGGAGTAATGAGSAGTGAAATGTGTTAGGCAAGTGTTACTGAGGGTTGTAACACATCCTGGGTGTTGCTGCGAGGCACCTGCTCGGGAGCTGAGTGGCTTTAATTGCTTGAGAGATGTACAGGGATGTTCCTCTGCCGTTCCTCCAGCAGGATGGGGGAATCTGCTTTCCCATTKCCTCAACACCAAGAAAAGGAAAGCAGAGGCTAAACCCTTTTCAAAAGTGGTTTAGTCCACAAAAAGAAACAGTTTGGGAGTTTTCCCAGTTTCCTTTCCTCCTCTTTTAGCAAGAGCTGASTGGCTTTAATTGCTTGMGAGAGCACAAGGCTGTTCCTCTARCAGCATGAGGGAATCTGCTTTTCCTGCCCCATTGCCTCGACACGAAGAAAAGGAAGGCAGAGAACTCTTTAAAAAGTGGTTTAGTCCACTAAATGAAAAAGTTTTGGCGTTTTCCCACTTTTCTTTCCTCCTCTTTTAGCAAGAGCTGAGTGGCTTTAATTCCTTGAGAGATGCACAGGGCTGTTCCTCTGCTGCTCCTCCAGCAGGATGGGGTAATCTGCTTTCCCATTGCYTCAACACAAAGAAAAGGAAAGCAGAGATGAAACAACTTTAAAAAGTGGTTTTGTCCACAAAAAAGAAACAGTTTTRGAGGTTTCCCAGTTTCCTTTCCTCCTCTTTTAGCAAGAACTGARTGGAATTGCTTGAGAGATGCACAGGGCTGTCCCACCACTGCTCCTCCAGTAGGATGAGGGAATCTGCTTTCTGTGTCCTATTGTCTCAACACCAAGAAAAGGAAARCTGAGAACTCTTTCAAAAGTGGTGTAGTCCACTAAATGAAAACGTTTTGGAGGTTTCCCAGTTTTCTTTCCTCCACTTTTAGCAAGAAATCAAGGAATTAATCAATTTAATTCGTTGAGAGATGCACAGGGCTGTTCCACTGCCACTCCTCCAGCAGGATGAGGGAATCTGCTCTTTGTTACCATTGCCTCAACACAAAGAAGAGGAAAACTGAGAACTCTTTAAAAAGTGGTTTAACTCATTTAAAAAAAAAACAAAAAAAAACCAAGTTTTGGAGGTCTCCCAGTTTTCTTYCCTCCTGTTTAGCAGGAAATAGGCTGTTGAGATCAACCTTGGTGCTCTCTCCACGTGGTTCCCTATGTGCTGCTCCTGGTTAGATGAACCCGATTCTTGCCAGGGCAAGAAAAAGCTCTCAAATCTTTTTGTTTTGGGTTAATAAACRTTGGGAGGAGGGGGTGGCACAGCATTTCAGAGCAGCAGGTCCCCAGCCAGGCCAGCAGATCCACTGAGCCCATTTCCCTCATTCAGTGCCAACATGCAGGAGATGGGTGGTGTCTGTGGGAATGGTCAGTGCCGGGACTCACCCTCAGACCTTTGCTGGGGTGAATTTCCTGATCCAGCAGAAAGCAACGTGTCCATTTGTGTAGCCATCCSACACCGTGCCAGCATGCTTGGAATCCACCCACATTATTAACCTTTTGTGTCTACATGTGCATTTWTTTTCAAATTCATTGGTCTCAGATTTTTTTGTCACTTCCCTCCTTGCATGGGCTACTCTTTTGTTTTTTTAAATTTTAAATTACTGGACTAATGTCATCTTTCACAGCATTAGGCACTTGGATGCATTTCATTAACATAAAACACTCTTTAAAAATGTTTGTAATTAAACCCCAATTTACCAGCTCTCTGCCATACAATTTTCATTCAGAGGGGTTATTTATAGGTTTTGCCACGTGGTTTCCTTGACAGCATTTGTTTTAATAYGTCCCATTCTTTCCGAATTAACGGACTTGTTCTCCCTGTCTTAAAGCAACATATTTATATCGACACTTTATTAGAGAAAATTGCAACCTCTCACCAAGAGAGAGCGATTACCTCTTGTATTCCTAAAGTGCATTAAATTAATTTCACAGTGTAATTGAAACCAAGGCAGAGGGCTCATTAACGGTTCCTTATCTCGCGATACTTGTTTCTTCTTTCCTTAAAATGTGAGTTCTTGCAAATGAAAGAATGGAACTATAATAACCATTATGAGGTACATTTTTTTTTCTTTTATTTTTTTTGCTTTTTCTTTTCTTGTGCATGCTGCCTGGGAACCATTTTGCTTGTTCTTAGCAGTGATAGGTAGACAAGAGGTGACCACGCGAAACCCGCCCAGCCTCTTGAGCACAGGTGATTATCAGTTCAGGAAAAGGAGAACTGGTCAAACTTCCATTGGTCTGAGCAGCTTCATGACTGCTTGTTTAATATGTGTTTTACATGAGAAATTATTTTAAATTACTCCAGCTGAAAGGGAACAGTGTTTTCATGGCACTCCTTCAATGCCAAGGGGAAGATCTGCCTGTGCTGAGGGCCAGCTGGGGGGCTCAACTTCTCTTAAATATTCACAGGAGGACTTGGGTGTGATGGAAGAGCCCCACAGATCCCCCTCTGCACAGGCTGAGGGTCCCCCTGAGTTTCATGGAGCTGAGCTTGCATTTCTAATTAAAGGTGCTGCTGCATTTTCTGGGGCTGGTTATTGCATTTATCCTTAGACAGCTGAGTCCTGCTGTCACAGAAACGATGGCAAGAAAAGGAAAACTGGATTCTGTAAGCCCTCTGCAGAAGAACAGAGACACTATAGAAGGTGTAGTTTCTATAGAAACTTCTGCTGGAGTCAGAGATGTTGCAGAATKGAGCCTCAGTCGCTCACAGAGGGGAGGTTCAGAACCTCTCAAGGGCTTTGCAGTTTTCATCAGAGTGAACCTGGAGGTGTGTGTGCCATAAAATCACCCCATCGTGTGTAACTGGGACAAGGATCATCATTAAATCCAGAAAATCTGAATTCAGAGAGGAGATCYCATCAGCTCATGGAAACAGCTTCCTCAGCCTGATGTGCACAGAATGAGTGACTGGGATGTGATTAATGGAAAAGGAGGGCTGCTTTTCACTTTTCTGATGGATTACATTTCTGCAGGAATGCTCTCCCAGTGCTGCATGCTTATTCCTACCTAGCTATGATTTCCTCACCAACAATTATTTCAAGCACACATCAGGACAGCTGTGATGATACAGGGGCAGAAAGGTGCTGGGATTACTGCAAAGTTTAAACACTGTTAAGATGGGGAAAAGGTCCTGAATCAGCGCTGGAAAAAGGAAACTTCCTGGGAGAATGCTGAGATCTCAGTAAAGAACCTGGGTCTGAAATGTGACCAGGGAGATCTTGGGGTGGGGGGAGAGACTGGAAAATCAGTGGGAAATGAGGAGGGAAAAGGTTGCTGCTGTTCACACACAGTTCTGCATATGAAAAATGTTCATTTAATAAGTCCTGCTCCCTCAAATTCATTGAAGAGGCTTCTTTTGTTTCCTGCAATACATTCTGGTTTTGCAGGCAGATAACRTGTTTTTTAAACAGATCTAATCCCACTTCAAATCTGTTTGTTGCTGCATTTTGTCTCCTAATACACTTGGATATTATTCCTTTGACAGGTTTATTCTGTTTTATGCTATTTATTTCAGGGGAGTTTATCACACGTTTTAAGTTGAATGCATGAAAATGTTTGGTTGTTTTTTTTTTTTCTCCTGAACAAATTTCTGCTTTCTAGAGGTTATTTTTTAGCACAAATTTCATGCATCACAATCCCTTTAGGGGCTTCCTTATCCCTTGGAGGCAATGGAGCAGCTTTGAATCAGTGCAGAACCTGGTGCAGAACTGGATGAGGCCAAAAGTGGCTGAGTTTGGTAACTGCAGCCCAGTTTCCAGAGGTCATTATCCACTCCAGAGCTCTGGCTGCGCTGTCAGACCCTAATCTTGGGCTCCCCAATTAAAAAAAAAAAAAAAAAAAAAAAAAAAAAAAAAAAAAAAAAAAAAAAAAAAAAAAAAAAAAAAAAAAAAAAAAAAAAACCCAAAAAAAAACCCCCCCAAAAAAACCCAACCAACAACAAAAAACAAACAAACAAAAAAACAAAAACAAACAAAAAAAAACCAAAAAAACCAAAAACAGATGGAGGGAAGGGGAGAAGAGTCAGACTGCCTAAGATAAAATTTGGGATTGTTTAGCAACAGGAGAGGGTGACCACATCACCTTTGTCATTCAAAGCATTCACTGCCAGGTCACACTGGGTAGCTTCAGGAAAGAAAGGCCTTTGGAAAAAAACAAAATAAAATGTATTTTAGCAGTGTGAGCCAAGTCCTGCAGGCATCTAAGCAGGCAAGGATTTGCCTGGAGCAATGTGGAGGTTCTTGCCCCTTTTCAAGTTTCACCTTTGGGGAAAGGATGCTCTTGGCCACGTGTTGTGGCTGGCCCTGATCCGCTGTACATCCATCTTCATTTGCAGAGAAATTGGTAGCCAGATAAAGGAGTGGGAGTTAAAGAAAAGTCAGTGGTTGGACATCAAAGCCACGAGTAAATGTTGAATCAAGAAAAAAAATTGTTTTTGTTTTACTTAGTTTTAATGCAGGGAGCAATGGATGATTCCTCACTCATGAATTCAGGGGCTTGTTTTTCATCTCTTCTGCCTGAAATTTTGCAGGAAGAGCTCTTGGGATGCCCCTCTTGTGCACAGGGCTGGGAGATGGTGCAGAGGAGGGGCAGCTGCACGGGGGAGGCAGGAGGGGCTCTCATGTTTTAGAGGACAGCAGTGTTCCATGTCCCTGAMCTTCACACCTCACACCAGCTCATTTGGATAATCAGGGCTTTGTCTCCATTTCCTGATACCTTCAGATCCTTTCTAAGGCTTGTSAGCCACTGGGTAGATCCCGTGGATCACTTAAAATGGTTTTCACAAACAGATTTTCATTGTCARTGTCCTTTAACAATGCATTCAAAGACATTTTTGGAAAATGCCTTTGTTGTGTGTGTTGATCCTCTTTGTGATACCCATTTTKTAATGAATTACACCAAAKAAACAGCCAGAATGGAATATGGCTTTTAGCCCCAAGGCTGCTACAAATACACTATGCCTGTTTCTTAAATAAATTTTCTGATAAGCCACTATTCAGAAACAGGGTTGACATTAATGAGCTTTTGAGCTTCTTCCAGGACCTGGGCATTTCAAAACTACATGGTAGCATTAGGATAGGTGATAAAATCACAAGGTAGGTGTGAAAGAGACCATTTTTTAGGATTATAATCATGATTAATGCAGGGAAACTGCTCAGAGGGGACTGACTGGGGCAAAAGTTAATAATTAGGAATCTGTTCTGTGTCTATAACATTGTTGGGCACTGAGAAGTTTTTGCCTGTATCAGTCAAAAGATTGATTTTCACATGAAAAAAAATTAAGTCCCACCTGTAAATTTGAACTTGTGGTAATGGGAATTGTACTTGTACTTATCCATTTTGATAATTTTGAGTTAGTTTTTAAATAACTCTGCAGAAGTGAAGAGTTAAACATGCTCTCACCCTCTGAACTGTCACATCACTTGTTGGCACCACGGCAGCTGCTCTTTAGCTGGGCCCTTCTTTCAGGGAAATCCAATAACCTTCCTCATTCGTGGGGACCCTATATCTGCCTTCAGCACAAATTAAATGCTCCTGTTCTGAAGAGAGAAGAAGAAGAAAATCAGGATGAGAAAAGAAAAGCCTTTGTGGTGGATTTGCCTAGAATCTCCAGAATCAATTATTCACTTCCAGCTCTCTTTTAATTCTCATTCAGTTTAGCAATGCTGATCTTGGTTCCTCACTGTGTGTTTACCCTCATCCTCCTACAGATACCACCTGTAAGCCTGAAAATCCCTCATACAAATTCTGCTCGCTCTTTCTCTCCAGGACTGCTTTGTTTTGCTGCTCTCTCCACTCAGAATATGGTTGAAATCTTTTGCCTCTCATCATTCTGTCTCTTCCTTCTGAGCTTTGCTAAAGAGATGAGTGTGTCTCATTACAGTCTGAATCTTGTGCTGTTTGCAGTCTTCACCAGCTGGAGGTGGAAAATTGGTGTAGTGATGTTGTGTGTGGTGATCCTCTTTGTGATRTCCATTTTTTAATGAATTACACCAAAGAAACAGCCAAAATAGAACCTGGCTTTTAGATGTGATGAGCTGTTCCACTCTGCTGGCTCATGATATGTGGAGGCACCAGCATCATGCAAAGGGGTTTTTTTAGTGCTGATGCACTGCTGGAGGGTGTGTTCAGCTGCCCCTTAGGGATGGGGATGGATATTTCCACACTAGGATGTAAAAAAGTGCCTTTCCACCTTTATCTCAGCYTTATCCTTCCTTGGAGGCACCTGTCTGCCCTTGTGTTTGCGTGCCAGACTGTGTTTCACAGATACAGATATTATCAGGGACTGAAAACATGAGAGAAAACATTCCTGCACGCTGAGCTGCTTTAATAATTCGTAGGCCGCTCACATAGAGAGCAGCATAAAAAAATAAATAAAGGAAATCATGTTTACAAGTGATTTGAGAATAGCTGTCTTTGGAATACAAGCCTCTAGGTCTGTTAGGAGATTTTACATTCAGCCCACTGCCTGGCCATTATGCGCTGTAAAGAAATTACTCTGATTGTGCAGATCATTGCAAGGCATAATGACTGGGAGCCCAATATTTTTCATTAATTTTTTCTGGGTTAAATAATGCTCTGAAGTAATTCTTCTGATTTTTTTTTTTTTTGTTCCAAGAGTGGATTTCTCTCTGAAGGAGCTGAGTTTTTAGGTGTTACAAACTTGAAACCAAACCCCATCATTACCAGACTTGTCCCTTGTTGGGTTTTTCCTGTCATCTGGCGGGGGCTGAAACTTCCATTCCTTGTGTCCCTCCCTCCCTCACACTTGCACTGCCCTTCCCTTGACTCTGAATATTTGACCCAGTTGTCCTTATGACCATTTTATTWGCTTTTTCTTCTCCTCCTGTTAAACTTTGTGTTGCTTCTGTCTCCTGCACTGTGTCACTTGTGATTGTGGCACCACTTCCATTGCAAGACTTTGTTCTTTGTGCCTCACCTGGAAATCTCACATAAACACCTGACTTTTCCTCCTGCTTATGGATCTCTTGAATTCTTTTTCCTGGCAGTGTAATTTTTTTTTAAATGCAATATTGCAATTGCTGCCTAAAGTAAAGAATGTTTCAAATTGCAGTTAGTGAAATAGGTTTTATGGAAGAAACTCGTGTTATCAGCCCTGCTTAGCTACATGCACTCAGTAATCATTCTTTCCTGGATGCTTTTCAGAGTGCCACCTCCACAGAGGAGGTTGCTGTATATCTGGTGGCTTATTTCAAATAACAGACCTGTGCAGAAATTGCTGGGAGGAAGATTGCCATGGTGCCTTTCCCTGAGATGCTGCTGCTGGGTTTTCCCTCAGAGGGCACTGCCCAGGCTCCCCAGGGAATGGCTGGAGCTGGGCCAGGGCAGGCTCAGGCTGGAKMKCAGGGRAAGGTTCTYCTGTCCCCAGAGGGTGCTGGCACTGCCCAGGCTCCCCAGGGAATGGTCCCGGCCCCGAGGCTGCCAGAGCTCCAGGAGCGTTTGGACAGCGCTGCCAGGGATGCTCAGGGTGGGGCTGTTGGGGGGTCTGGGCAGGGCTGGGGTTGGGCTGGGTGATCCTGGGGGTCTTTCCAGCTCAGGGCATTCTGTGATTCCATGAACCAACAGCAGCAAGGCCAGATTAGACCTAAATTAAAACCTTGATTAAGCCATCAGAGTGTGATGATSCAGAAGCCTGATGAGCAGGACAGCTCTGGAAAATTGGCCATTTGCCCCTGCCCTGCTCTCTTTGCATCTCTGCAGCACCCCCAGACCTGYACCTCCCATGAATGTGCTTCCTGTGCTGTCTTCTGTCCCCCTGAATGATGCTGGATCTTGAATTGGACTGAAGAATGGGATTTTGAATGGGACTGAAGAAAAACAAAGTAATTGTGTTGCTAGGAAAGGACCAAGATATTGAAACAGCTCTGAGTGATCAGTGGAGCGCTGGGTGAATGTCAAAGCTTGTGAAAGTCAGAGCCAGGCCACTGCTCTGGCTCGTGGGATGGTGCATTTTGCACAGCACATAAATGAATATCTCTGGACAGCCTGGTGCWGTGGATAAGGCTCAGACAGGGAGTCAGGGGACTTCCAGTCTTCACTCCTTCCCCTGGTACTGCCTTCTATCATTTGCCTTCCTTATTAAGAAAGCAAGCTTAGGGCAGAAAATCATCCTACTTCGTGTTAGTGCAGAATAATGGGGTCCTGACCTTTGTGGGAGCTCTGGGTGCCTCTGAAATGCACACACTAATAACTGTGGTGACCTGCTCTGTGTCTTATTATTCCAGCATCCWGCTCCTGCTCCAAGGAACAATTCATTCCAGGGAACGTGGTGGACGTAGCCACTAGAAAATACAGCTACAGTTTGTTTTCATTCCTTTTTAATGCTGGCAGTACATAAACATGGTTTTTCAGAAAGAAAAGGGTGGCCCCTCAAGCACAGCAGTGCAGAGCTTTGCAAGTGTGTTTAAAGGTGTTTGTATGAAATGGCCATCTGAGCAGTTTTTATGGGCTGCTGTGCTCAGAGGATTTCAGATCCTGTGTCTCTATAAAGGAGAGAAGCAAAGCTGAATCCTAAAACAGCGTTTCTGAAAGGAGCAGCAGAACAGGGACAGAAAGAGCTCACAGAGCTCCTCCTGCCAGGACAGGAATGTTCTCACCTGCTGCTGGTGGTGGGGCAGGTGGGAAACCAGAGCAACCAGAGGAGATTTAGGCATCTGCAAGGAAAATACACCACAACATCAGGAAACAAAGGATTTCTGCTGTAAAGTTTCACTGCAAGACTCTGAGAATGCCAGAGCCRGGAATTTGCTGACACATTCTCCATTCCTGGGCACTATTAGCTGAGACAACTCACAAATGTTTGGGCTGGTAGCCTAAGGGAGCTGTCGGCCTTTGCCAAGAGAGATAGAAGGAGTTGCCCAGAAGATCCCAGTGAATGGGTCACGCAGTGTGGAGGTGTCAGGATGGATAATGAGCCTTTCTTCTCCTCCTGGAGCTGCAGGAGCCTCCAGTGGGGTGGGAAATATCAGATAAAAGCACTCTGACCACACATTGCCCGGAGTAACAGTGACAGCCTGGCAAAATCAAACCAATCTGCTGGGTTAGAAGATGGAGTTGACAGCACTTTCTTCTTCCTTTTAACACAGCTCACACTCCATGAGGGTATTCAGATGGTACAGAAATGAGGGGTGTGTCTGACTGTGCTGTTTAGAACAGAAAACCATTCTCCAACACCTATTATTTWGGGTCATAGGAGTAACTGCAGCTCAGCTGAGGGATAATTTGGAGTACTTCTGACTTTCATTTCCAATGAATGGAGATTTAGCCATTTGCAGGGTGAAATTGTAGCTTTCTCATTGCCTTTGTTGTGTGATGTGTTGGGATTGCCTGTCTGAGGTGTGCAGCTCACCTCTTGGACACATTTACTGCAGGGTTGTAGGAGAGGCTGTCAAATAAAGATGGAAAAATGCGACTGATACATTATTTTATTTTCGTGCTCAGGAGTCCCATTAATGCATTTCAGACATGTGAGCACAGAAGTTATCAGTGAACTCTTAACTGAGTGGGTAAATTGGTGAATGCAGCAGAACAGCAGAGTTGTCAGGGGCAAAAAGCTGAAAATTACACCTGTGATCCCAGGAGCCAACCCTTTTTGCCTGGTAAATATTGTGTTTTGCTCTGGCTAAACTAGATTAACAGCTCAGCTGCAGGAGGAGTGAAATCACGCTTTTATCACCACATCATCTCTTAAAGCAGTCTAACGTGTGGCAAAGAGGCACAACAACACCAYGGTGACAATAACGCTGCTGTCTCACATGGACTTGATTGAATATTATATCCCTGAGCAAGTGGCTTTGTCAACAGAAATGATTCAGATTTCCTGAAGGTCAAAGCTGTTAAAAGAACAAATCATGGTGGTGTTCTGGTGTCAGCCCTCTGTGTCCACCTTTGCTTCCCTTTCCCTGCTGCATTTAAGCTGAAGGAGCAGACCTGGCTGACTCCAGCAGCAAAGGTGAAGCTCAAGACAAGAGTGTGATCTCATGTAACACGAATTAATTTAACTTCCTGAGCTGCAATGGTGATATTTTTAGGAGCAGTTAAGTGTAACAGGGATATAATGAAGATARGCTTATTTAGTCTTTGGAGTAGCCATGACTCAAATCTTGTGGGGATTTCTAAATCAAGATCAGTGGCTTGAGCTATATCTGGACAAATTCTGTGCAGCAAGTGGTGAAGTCAGCAGAGCTAAGGTCTGGAATGAGCAGACCTGGGAGAGGGCAGCTTTCTCCAAGGGGCTCATTTAGTGCAGGGAGGAAAGAACAGAAATGTTCTGCAATGAATGTTCCTAAATACGTTTTATTTTCAGATCTGTAGATTTCACTTGTGGGAAAAAAAAAATCAGCAAAAAGTTTGAAGCAGAAATTATTCTCTCTTGTTTGGGCTGAAGAAGTCATGCATGGAGTGCTTGAGGTGATGTGTGAGGTGCTGAGGCACTGGGATGGATTGCTCAGAGAAACTGGGGGTGCCCCATCCCTGGAAGTGTCCAAGGCCAGGCTGGAAGGAGCTCTAAGGTTCCACCTTTTCCAGTGGAGCTGTCCTTGCCCATGGCAGGGGGTTGGAAACCTTAAAATGGGTTTTAAGGTCCCTTCCAACCCAACCATTCCATTGCTCTGTGTGTTGGATTCATGCTTGTTTCATTGCAGTGAGATGCTTAAAAAAACCTCCAGTCCACTGAGAAACACAAATGTGAGCTGATCTTAGAGGGAGAAAAGTTTCTGCCAAAAGTATTATTATCATTACATGTCAGTGTGTTCACTATTTCTATGAGTTAGGACTGCAAGTCCATTTAAACTATTTTAGATTAAAATTAGAACTGTTCTTCTCCTGTTTCTGGGTGCATGCTGAGTGCTTCAGAAGAGTAAATTCCCCATTACTGGAGAACTTAGTAAAATATTAGAGCCATTTGCACTATGCTGGGATTTTACACCCTATTACTGSTCTGAATTATCTGTCATTAGCCCTCATTAAAGGCAGATTTGGTTAGATGGACAATTGTCTATTGCAATTTGATTGCAAATATGTTGCTAGGCTTTCAAATGAATATTTAAACCGGATCATTGCACAATTTTCGTACAATTTTTTTTTTTTATCTTGTCCTTCCTCTCCCTCCATCTTTTAAGGAGCTTCCACCCAGAATTCCAACGCAGTGGAACCAGAAAAGCAAGTGGACAGCACGGTGAAAATGGCTGGAGTTATAGCTGGTCTCCTGATGTTTGTTATTATCCTCTTGGGAGCCATGCTTACCATCAAGAGAAGGTAAGTTTCTGCTTTGCTTCCATCTTGGACKTCCTGGCATCTTCCAAAAGAGGAATAAATGAAGATAAAACATTCTTTTTGTGTGCCACAGGGCAGCAGTTAATGCCTGTTTACATCACACTGACATTAAGGGTTGTAACACCACAAGAAATCCCTGTCCTGGGAGATCCAGCAGCAGAAGAATGGTTGTTACTGYGAAGAGAGAATGATAATTAAATAATAATTAATTGATAATTAATGTGAGAGATAAGTCATTAAATAGCACGGAGAAGTACAAAGGGATCAAAGGAGCACCTGTCCTATAGTAAAGGCTGAGGGARYTGGGATTGTTCAGCCTGGGGAAGAGAAGATTTGGGGTGACSTTATTGTGGCCTTGCAGTGCCTGAAAGGAGCTGAGAAGAAAATGGAGAGAGATTATTGACAAAGGCCTGGAGTGCCAGGACAAGGGGAATGGCTTCAAGCTGACRGRGAGGAGGTTTATATTAGAATATWTTAGATATTRGGGAGAAATTMYTCCCTGTGAGGGTGGGGARGCCCTGGCACAGGGTGCCCAGAGAAGCTGTGGCTGCCTCATTCCAATTTTCCAACACTTGGTTCTGATGTTTTGGCTGTCACAACTACCACAGCACGGGCTGTTATCTCACAGATAACACAACCAAACACACACACAATTCAGAGCAAGTTCTAAAGATTGGAGACTGAGGATCCTTTTGCTCTGTGTAAAAATCCCCAAGCTCCTGCTGAGCTGAGCTGGTCCCTGAGAGAGAGGACAGAGCCCTGAGTGGAGCCTGCCTGGTCCCTGCAGCAGCAATGTTTGCTGAATTTGGGTGTGATGCCCCATGGACAGAACTTTGTTATTGGGTTTTGCCACAGGCTCTGTAAACCTGGGCAWTTTTCTTCACAGTTAACATTAGAAAGGAGGTGAGTGGGAGTATTAGAAATCTAAATTCTCCTTTTCTTTTTTTTTYCCTAGAGCTGGAAAATTACATTTTGCTCTGTTTTGTTCCCACAGCCCCTCCCAGGGCACACAAACCAAACCCCTGCAGTCTGTATTTCTCTTTTTTTTTGCTGCAATTTGCAGCGATAACCCCTGGAAGACACACTGAAATAAGGAATAAACTGGCTCATTGGCTTTAAAATCTTCTCCCATTTAGAAGCTGTGAGTGCAGGAGGAGGYTGGGGAGGCTGTAGCACACCTCCAGCCCCTCCAGAGCTGCTGCTCACATCCCTTCTGGGCTGCCTTGGATGGGCACCACCAGCTGGGGCTCAGAGCTACACATGGACAAATGTGCCCTGGAGATGRATCTCAGCCTGTCAGGCTCATTTCATTTCTAAACTAATGCAGGTTGGGACCAGATTTCATAAAAAGCTGATTTGGACAACAAATTGACTGGAATTTCTGGAGGAGCAGACCTGAAAGCTGGAGCTCTTCTGAGAGAACAGTTTAACAACGAAGTTCTTTATTTTATTTTGCAAACAGAAGCATTTGGAGCTCAAACTCTTGCATTCCTCACTCTAAAAAGAGTTCCCTTCCCAGTGCACCAAGGCCTCAGGGTACAAACAGTGGAGCTGTGCAAGGCAACAATTCAGAAAAATAATTTAATGAGATAAACTTGAGGCGTTATCTTCAAATGGAGCTGGAAAATATCCCAGTGACATTTGTCCATTGTCCAGGGCACYGCAGCTCACTGGTAACAGGCACAGAGGTGGATTTCCTGGATGGAGCATTTGTTAACCAGGAAAAAGAGAAAAGGAAGGAGAGGGATTAGAGGGGAAGGAAGGCATTGGTTGGAGGTGAGCACTGAGATCATCAGGARCCTCTTTCTGTTCCTCTGAACACACAAAATCTCAGCACACTGCTTTGAACCTTGCAGACACAAGGCATGAGCAAATGGAACCGGCTGCTCACGGTCTCAGCAGAGCAAATTGCAAAAATTCCTGGGGGCTGACAAAGTTTTAGAGGGTTTAGTCAGATATGTAAAGCTGAATTAAGCTAACCAGTATATTCCTGCATTGGGAAATTTTGGTTTGACTTTATGTTTGTTGTCTGAAAGTTTTAGTTGGAACTTGGGGTTGCTAAAGTCTGCTAAAATTTCCATATATGTATATCTCTGTCAAAAATATATCTGGAAATACCTCATTTTCATTGTATGAAAATATTTCTAATTCTCTAAGCAGCTTGGTTTCTTGTCCTTAATATTAATTAAACYGATTTGTGTTGTAGACAATACAGGATCAATTAGTAAAAATTAGCTGAAACAAGAAAAACAAGACATTTTTCAGAGGAAAATACCCTTTGACTTTGCCCCTCCCCAAAAGATTTTATTTTGGTCAGTTCTGGTTTCATCTGGGCAGTTTTAATTCTCCTGTAACCATGACTTGCATTTCCCTGGAGTGAAGAATGTGACACCTCTCARTCCTGTGTGTTTGAGCAGACAAAGCCTCTCCTGACCCCTTTAAATATGAGGCTGAATAAATAGGATCAGACAGCCTGTCATGGGTGCACTGTAAATCAGTTCTTTAAACTGCTGTTGGTAGCAAAAAAGGAGATTTGGGGCTGTGTAGGGTCTGGGATTATTTCCTTCTATGAAAATTCAGCTCTTTATTCTGGATTAGGATTCGGGTTGTTACCTTAAACTAATTAAATAAAAAGCCTCTTGAGCAGAACATACCCAAGATGTAGGATAGAATGAGGTAAAGGGCTATTTGAACATTTCCTATGYCCATCCCTGTTTAAGACAGGCAGGGGTTTGGGGTTGTGTTGTACATTCCAGGACCAGCTCATGTTTAACTGAACCATAACTCAGACCAGTTTCCACAGCAAGCTTTGAAATATTCCTTAGCAAGCCCTTATTTCAGGCTGCATATTTCGGGAGGATTTGAGCCAAAATGGACTGTCCAATTCCAAAACATTATCCTCCCTTTTTTTCCCTCCTTTATTTTCTATCCTTATAGAACAAATCTTTCTGAGCTTTCCCCTGCAGCCTGGAGGGATCTGCAATTTTTTAATGAGGGGTCTGGGGGGACCCCAGGTTTCTGTGGCTGGACAGAAGAGCAGCAGAAAGCACAGCAGGATATTCAAGGGGGCAGTTACAGCCAACAGTGCTGTGTGAACCCTGGGCCTGCCTTTTAGAGGAGTTGGTTTAAYGGAATAATTTTGGGGATTTAGGGAGGAGTTGGTTTAATGGAATAATTTTGGGAATTTAGAGGTTTTAGCTGTGTGGGCTCTGATTTTCCACATCCTGGTCATTTTCCCCTTTGTTTAGGGATTCAGTGGAACTTGGATTTTCGCAGGGAATCTCAGTGGCAATCACTGCACCTTAACCCATGCATTTCCAGGGCGTGTAGGATTCTGCTTTCAGGAGACAATAGTGTTTAGTTAAAATGCATTCAGGTGTGCCTTAGGATCAGTGCCATTCAAATAACCTGGCAGGCATCAAGAATCTGGCCAGAACATCAAGTTTATAGCAAAGGCCATCACCAGGAAAGCCATTCACTTCAGTTAAATCCTCATGAGCAGCCTTTTACCCCACGTGTGCACATTAAAGAGGGTGATTGAGCACAGTGACTGAGCTGAGCCTGGTGTCCACWTGTGCTCATGGAAATTGTGTTCAGAGCAACCATAAAAATGAACACTTGAACCCTGATTTGTATTTCTGATTTCTAGTCTTCCCAGTGTCTCCAGGGATTGGATTTTTAAGTTTTGCAATAGGTTGAGATTTATGTTTCAGTTTTTTCCCCTCTCTTGACCGTTGCTGTTGTTTTTGTGGTTCCTCATTGCTGCTGGTGAATCTGTAACACCCTGGGCTGGGTCTGGTGTGATCCAGTCTTTTCAGAGAAGCCCCTTTCCAGTTTTAAAAGTGAAAACATCACCTCTTCAGCTCTAACTGATTGCCAAGGCTCAGTTTGTGGTGCTGCTCAGAATGTTGTGAAATGAATTGTTGAGAAACCGTGGTAGCAAATGCTTAATCACAGTGATGCAAAAAGCTAATGCATGCCCCCAGTGCTCAGCTATAAATATGGAGTGATGCTTGAATTGGTAATGAACTATTTGCATTTTAGAGTTTGATGAAGCTTGATTTGTCATTAGACAATTTGCTCATTGTCTAAATATTGCGAAATTGTGGCGTTCTTACATTGTCATTTGCCTATTTATTGTTATTTATATTAATAGTCTGACATCTTTCTTTCCATTTCAAAGATACCAAAGCACTTGAGAGGCAAAATTAAATCTCATTGCCCATGTTACTGACATGACAAAGTGAGGGAACTAAGAGGTGAGGGGATTTTTCCATGATAGCAGAAGTAGAAACACAACCTGTCTCCAGTTCAGCATCAATTTATTCCCCACCAACATTCAGCTCCTGAAAGAAGTGCCCCCCAGTACAGAAAACAGCACAAATACTTTGTGTATTGAAAATAAATCSCAGAGTTCATCTAAATCTAATTATATGCTTTTCTCTTTTTCTCCTTTTGGATATTTTGTTCATCTGACTGGCCGTCAATGTTTAGAAGAAATGCGTATTCCTACTCCTATTACTTGTAAGTACTTGGCTGGAAATGAGCTTTTTTGAGCATGCTCACCCTGTGGTAATTTTGTGCTTTGTTGTATTCTTTTCTATTTTTATATTTTTTACCATCTCATTTAGCCTTGTCTTTCCAGCAGCTTGTGTTTTATTTCCCTCAGTTGCACACTGTAATGTTTTCCCCATTTTACCACTGCACCTGCAAACACGTGAATGTCTACAGATACGTCAGTTATGGTTTATAGCTCTTCAAACTGGATATCAGGAGAAATTTCTTCACCAAAAGGGCTGTCCAGCACCAGAACAGGTGGCCCAGGAAGTGGTGGAGTCACCATCCCTGGAGGAATTTAAAAGTCGTGTAGATGTGGCACTTGGGTTAGAGATGGACATGGGAACAGTTGGACTTGAAATCTTTTCCAACAAAAAYGATTCTATGATTCTGTAAATGCTGATGGACAAATACAGAGTGTCCCAAGTGCACCTTTTCAATTGTCCATAGCCAGACTTCAGGGAAATTCACACCTAAGTTATTGTTGGGAATTTCTCAACCACAGATAAAAGTTTTTTT
>NW_026623707.1:159948-193493 GCF_030028575.1 Malurus melanocephalus
TTCCTGGAGCTGCCAGGTTCTGAGTGTTGGTTTAGATCACTGGGTGATGAAGTGGCTCAGATATTCAGATCTAAATCACCTGTCCAGTCCTAATGACAATGCTGCATAATTAAGGCAGTTGTTCAGGCACACGAAAATGCTTCAYACATCGGTGCTTCCAGAGCCATCTGCTGCCCAAAGGCTGAGGGGCTGGCAAGCCAAGAGGGCCGAGCTGTTCCTGCCATGATAATAGTTGTCTGAGGATCAGGAGGAGGAGAGGGCTGGGTCACTGATGTGAGTCCTGGAGAAGTAACTTGGATGACTCTGTCACCATCAGGGGCTGGGAGGGATGGAACAGGGAGCAGCTGCTGCTGACAGGGATGGGGACAGGGACAGGGAAACAGGGACAGGGAAACAGGGACAGGGATAGGGACAGGGAAACAGGGAAACAGGGACAGGGATGGGGATAGGGACAGGGAAACAGGGACAGGGATAGGGACAGGGAAACAGGGAAACAGGGACAGGGATGGGGATAGGGACAGGAACAGGGACAGGAAAAGGGACAGGAACAGGAACAGGAAAAGGGACAGGGACAGGGATGGGGACAGGGATGGGAACAGGAACAGCTCTGTCCCCTCAGCTACCAGAAGCAGCACAAGCTGAACCACTGACATTAAATTTTCCCCAGAACTTGCCACACTTGCCAGGGCTCTGAAACCCACCAAGTCACCCAGAGAACCACACAGCCCTGAGAGCCCCTCCTGGTCTGCTGCTCCAGGAACTGCCCCCTTTGCCCCAACCTGCAGTTCCTCTCTGTCTCATCTGGCACTTTGTTCTGGAAGGTGCCCAGCACAATGGGTGGGTCAATGTGCTGCCCTTTGATTTCTGTTCCACATGAATTCCTTTACACCCAAAGAACAGGGCAAAGRAGGATCCCTGTGTGCCACTGCTTGGAGGGATTTTGCTTCTCAATGATTGGTCACAAAACTATCAAAAGAAGAGCCTTTCCCCTTTACAACCTTGTGAGCAGCCTTAGGATGCCACCACGAGTCCTGAGTTTGCTCAGTGATTGTAAATGCAGAGTAACTCCATTTCCTCTCGACTCCACACTGCTTCACCAAGAATGGAATTTGACCTCAAACAGTCAGATTAAAGAGAAGGATAACCAAGTGTAAAGTAGGGGATGKTTCTAACCCATAGGTGCTGTGAGATGGTTGAATTTATTGATAAAACCTTTCCTCTTCTGCACATTTCTTGTGTTTTACTGCTCTGGTTTCCTTACAGCCAGTAGTGCCATTGCCTGAGACATTCAGTCCCAGCTTTCCCATTAGAATTCTGTCTTTTTCCAGCAGCCAGTATGTGGCCAGCATGTTCCCAGCTTTATTTTATTTTGAGATTTGTGTGTTTAAAAAGATGAATCAACATCTGAGCCCTCTGTGACCCATTTTACAGCTGCACAGCATTGCTTTGAGCAGTCAGCTGAGGATTGCTCTGCCAGAGCAAACACAGGGGTCCTTATAGGGTCTGTTTGCTGTGGATCAATTTGCTGGACCCTTTTTCCTCAGGGAGCTGTGCAGTGACTCAGGAAAAGTGAAGAGAGAAACCTCTGGAGGTCACCCAAGCCTGGGGTTGCAATGAGCTTCAGCAGAGGCAGAAGCAAAGGCTTTAAGGAGGTTTAATGAGGCAGATGTCCACCACACAGCACATCACAGCAGGGAAGAGACAGAGATGTAACCAAGCAAGCTCAGTGTTCTTAGGAGCAAGCAGAGATTTGAGCTCAGGATGCAGAAATCGTGGAGCTTTACCTCCCCAGGACCACACCCAGAATTTCCTGCAAAGAGCTCGCTCTCAGCTCTGTGCTGATGCTGTCCCAGGGACAGCTCTGTGAGCTGSAGCACCCTGACAGGGGAGGGCACACATCAGCAGCCTCCTCCCAATCAACATTTCCATCACCAGGCTCTGCATGCCAGCATTTTRTTTYACATGGACATTGGGTCWGTTCCCTGAGCTGGGAAAACCAAGMTCTGTTGGTTTTTCTTTTTTCCCTTGAACATCAATAAAGATAAGAGGGATGTTCCAGCAGTGAGGGAAGAAAGCAGGGGAGTCCATGAAGGAGCAAATGATGAAGTTCTACTGAGGTTCACATTTCAAGTTTCGCATGAAATAGGGCATTTTGTTAAAATTGCAGATGAAAACCTGAAATTGTTAAGGATTGTGTGTTTCTTTGCCAGACTTGATTGAAATTGCTACAGACTCCTATGAGCAGAGAGGTTGGATTTAAGTTTATTTGAAATGTTGTGGAAATAACAGCAGCAATATGGATATATACAGATTTTTTTTAATAGAATTGTTTTCCATGCTTTGACCTTGTATGAATGATTTGGTCCTGAAGCAAAATTCAGTTGAATGAGTTACCAATATTAAAAACAGGTTCCCAAATAGATCTGCTGGCAGATCTTTAAATGTGACCATATGGAATGTATCACTTCAGGTTTGGGTTCAGTATCTTCAGAGCTGTGTTTCTTACAGCAATTCTTGTCTGCTTTCAGATAATTCCTGCCAACCATTTCTCATTTACAGTGCAGACATTTCTTCTTGTTCGGGGCCAAAATCTCCACCCTAACTCTTCCAAACAATTCTGAACGATAATTCTATTAAAGTCACAGAGACTCAATGTCATTAGTACCATTTTTTTCCAGAAACAGGGCACAGCATTGTGATCTCCAGACTGGAGTTCTGCCCTCTGCCAGTCTTGTGTTCTGCTGCAATCCAAGACTGGAAAATCCAATTCTGGACCTGCAACTTGGGTGAAACCAGGCAAAATTATTCATTTATAGGAGCAKCTCTTTCAGCTATTTTGGTCATACATAGATAGAGGTAAATTGTTATGGGATTCTTGCACAGCAACACTTGATTGAAAACTTCCTACAACAAATAGGAAAGGATGAAAGAGGAGACCATGAAAGTCTGTAAATGGAAATCCAACCCAGGAGGCCTCAATTCCTGACTTGTAGCTCATTGTGCAGAACCAACATAATACAGAATATTCCAGCTCACACATCAACAGGGACTGATTCCTCATGAGCTGAGATCTTGGAAAGAGAGAGATGGAATTAGGGGTTCCTGTCCTGGTGCACTCCTTGCATCCCTGTCTCCTGAACCTTCTCACAGGAGTTACTCTGTATTTACACCAACACAAGCAGTTCTGAGGTTGGGACAGAATTGCTGCTGCCTCTCTGCATTTCAGTTTAAAGGGCAGTGTAAGATATCAACCCAGCCAGGTCTGGAAAATGTTGTTTTTTTCTCCCAGCTGCTGCTGTAAAATACAGACAGCAATTCATCCAGTTTACAGGAGGGTTTGCATTTAGTGACAGACACCTCTTTTGCAGCAGTATTTTCAACTGCAGCAATCCATATCATGATGTTATTATTTGCTCACCAGGAAAAGAAATGGAAATGTTTTCTGTGTGTGGGTTGTTTGTTTTGGTTTGTTTCTTTCTCCTGGGCTGGGTAATGGCTGCAGAATGAAATTTAATCAAGAGCAATATGAGACCAGGGAAGTATTTGTGGAAATACAGAGATTCATGTATGTGCTACAAGCACTCAGTTTAATGTTATTTATAAGAAAAGGGCACTCAATGGCCAAAATGTTGTTTTCCCCCGAACTGGCCAGAATTGCAGGGACATTCTTGCAATTTAAGAAATCCCTTCAACTCCCACTGGAATTTCACAGCAATTTTCAATTGTTGGGTGGTTTTAGCCAGGAGTTTCTTTTCATGGGAGAGATTGTCAAAGGTTATTAAGCTAAATTTATACTTACTTTTTTTTTTTTTTTTTGAAATAACAGTTTGTATTGAATCTATTTCCACCATCTGTGGGACATTTGAAAAGAGAAACATCCCTTTATTTCATTTATAAGCATACCTCTGTAGAATCACATTCATACATAAATATCTCCATATATTTCCATGGATGGTGGGATCTGCCTGCACAGGTCAGTTTGCTAAATCAGGATTTTAAAAAGAAACATTCTAATTAGGTGGCTTTCTCATTAAATGATGGAAAAACAGAACCTTTAATCAGTGGCTGTGCCAGTCTAATGAAAGAAAATTAAACAAAAATAATATCTCAAAATGCAGAAAGTAGATGAGAATTTATTTGGAACGTGTCTGTGTGGTGATTGCAAGCCTCAGCTTTGCAGAGGGCAGGATTTGTGGCTGTCTGTACCAGCACAGAGTKACACTGGATGGCTCCTCCATGCACMTGTCTTGTCCAAAGTTTCTCTGATTATGAATAAAATAGAATAAGATGAATATTATTAAAAATAAATCCTCCACGAATAGTGATTAATTTGCTCAAGGGAAGCTTAGGTCATATTCTCAAGAGCCTGTACTTGTATACCCACATGCAAAACACTCAGAGATTTTGACTTTGCTTTGCTTTACTTCCCTTTTTCTGTCCTGTGATATTTGCTCTGTGACAGTGGCCCTGGCTCTTCACTACACATTTATCAAACCTTTAATAATCTTTTATTAATCCTTAATAATCTTTTATTAGCCTTCAATAATCTTTCGCTTCCTCTGCTCCTGCCACAACCTGCACTGAATTTGGCTTCAGCAGGGCAGGTGTTAAAAGCACAGTTAGAGCTGTCAGTGCAGGTGCTGTAGGTGGGGTTTGCTCTTGCAGTGGCTCTAAGATCTGCCCAGAAGCTCAGGGAGAGCTGCTCCCAGTCCAGTTGGAATCGTTCAAGAGGAGCAGGTGAGGCAGCACAGGTTTATTCTGGACTGTGGGAGCACAGAGAGGTCCCACTCTTCATTTCCCACTCCCCAGCAGATGGTGAGAGCAGCTCCTCTCTGGTGTCTTTTCATGTCTGAAGACCTCTCAGCATATTTGATTTCCTTTTCTCTGGATTAAAGATCCAYATTTCCTTCAGCCTTTGCTCGTGGATGATGTTTTCCAGCTTTACCTTTCGTGTCCCTGTGGCACACACCCAGCAGAGCCCCTCCCATCCTCAGCCAGAGCAAAAGGATCACCCACATTATTGTGCCCTTAATTTTAAACCAGCATGAAACCCTTCTTCCAAATTGGATCTGTCATCTGCTGCAGGTTCAGGGATGGAGAACCTGTCCAGCAGATCTGCTGTTCAACCAGTGCTCCCTGGTATTTGTATCACTGTCTGCCTTCAATGGGTGCAGATCTCATCCTAAATTACATGTGTACTCCTAGCAGTTTGCTGCACACAATTCCCTAAAAGGAATTTTATTTTTTTTTTTTTTGCTTTCTCAAACTGCTTATTGAAAATGAGGACAATATCCAATTCATGTCTGTGGGAGGAAATTTCACGTTTAACTTAGGTGATCTATACCTAATGTCTAAATTACCTGTGCACGCAAATCTACATCTCAGTGTACATAATCCATCCTGGTGAAACATCTAAAATTAAATCTGTCAACGTACAGGCACGGGAGTTCTCGAGGAGTGGCAGTTACAGATTTAATGTTCATGCATGTGGAATTGATAGAAAAAGTTAAGAGAAGAGTTTGAAGCTGGTTTTAGAAAATAATCTCYGACAGTCATCTGAACCTCTGCAAAACAGGGATCTGATCCTGCAGGTGCTGCTRAGAGAAAATATTGCTGGAGCTTTCTGATTAATGCCCGTGGCAGTAAATGGTTTGTGCTCGATACCAAGTTTGCATTCCTCGACTGTTTAAGTGGAGCTCCCACAATTTTAATATAATGCTTCAGATTTTATGACTAGTCTCTGATAGAAGTTTCTAAAATAACCAAATCAAATCTCCATCATTTTTCCCCCCCAAATTCACACTTAGTTGTGCTYGCTGCCGATAGCTTTTCTCCTTGCTTTAGTGGGGTCAGCATCAACTGCCTGATTATACAGCTGCTTTCATTTTTTCCACTTTTTCCACTTGATTTTGAGYATCTTTGTGTCTCATCCCTCCGATGTGTGTGTGGTGCTTGCAAACATCAYCTCTTCATTCTCCAGCTGGAAAGGGCAACCCAGTAAACTCCATCCACRGGCTCCTGTTTTCTTCCTGGCATATTTCGCTCCCCCTTGAATGTAAACCAGCATTAAGATCATTCCATTCACATTCTGTGTCCATTGTATCAGACTCTTCCTCCCAATATCTGCCTGGTCCTTCATTTCCTCCCGTTCCCAGGTGGATAATGCATGAGCGGGGCAGCGTCTGCTGGGTTTGGGGTGCCAGGCTGTGCTGGGGACACGCAGCCAGCCCCTGAGTGACACTAATGCTCTGATAGCAGCTTTGTTGTGGCTCTGTGCAGGGCAGGCTGGGCAGTGGGGACAGCAGGAGCCTTGTCACCGACGTGGCTTGTCAGTGATTCACAGAGACCTCTCGGAGCGCCCTATTTTTGGGAACAGCATTTCCAGATAAACGCTTTTCCAATCCCAAAAGGCATTTTGACGTGCTGGGAAATAAACCTCTACCTAGCTGCGGGTTTTAAGTCACATCCCTAACATTCTGGAAAGTGCTAGTCATTTGATTTTCTAATCTTTTCCATGAATTATAATGATGGCAAGGCCCAAATAGGCTTAGTCCCGTGCTGCCACTCTCTCCAGACATGGAGCGGCAGCAGAAAAGGCACGTTTAGAAACCGAGAGCCCCTTGATGTGTCTGGCAAGCTTAGCTCTGAAATCCTCCAAAGAGATCTGTCTTCCTTTTCCCTCTAAATTTAGACGATGAATTTTTACGTTCTTGGAACAGAGAGGGAGGAAGGTGGAAATTGATAAGACGCTGTTGAAAGAAAATCGTGGCGTTTTCAGATGCAGACCCGGGTTGTGTGTGCGAGGTAGATTGAGAACTTTAAACTCATGTCACCTTTTCTTTTTAGGCATTCAAGCCAATGTTTTAGGGGCCTCTCTGTCTTCTACAGGACCAGGTAGAACTCCTTTGCATAGGGCTTTTGTAAGCAGGCCTTTGGGGACTAAGGGGCTCGGGTTTGGGGTTATTTTTTTCCTGCCTAGGACATGCACAAATGTTGTTGCTCATTTGCTCAARGACAAAACAAGTTTGCCAATTCCAGCTCTTTGTAGCCTGTTGGCATTTCTGAAAAGATACCAGGCCATGGGGACTTAAAGATAATTATTGCCACAAATATTTGAATTTGGATTGAATCAGGAAGTCGCCTCTTTTGACTCACCMTTTTTAACCATCAGGAGTGGTCGTCTGTAGTAGCTCACCCCAGCAGTCCAGAGTGCTTTTTATTAAGGACTTCTGCATTTTGGATTATTAGTGTTCCCCACCGAGTGACTTTAATTCCTGTTGCCAAAGAATTCACACAGGCTCGTACCATTTGCAAAKCAGGATTAAAAGAACCCCATAGCAGGGTTAACGCATTTTAGGACTGTTGGAGTTACCTGAGGAACCACAGCACAAAAAAACCCCAGGGGGTCCCCTGTCTGAACTCACAGTTCCTAAATCTGGCTGTGCCAACACTGCTGAGCACTGAAAAAAGCTTTTAACATCATGAAACACCCAACCTTTTGTTTCATCRCTCGAGGACTGCTCCCCTCTTTGCATCTTCATCTGCACAAGTGGAGACACYGTGGGGGTTTTGGGGGATCTGAGGGAGCCCCTGTGATGATGAGAACCCAGTTTGAATAGCTCTGGGCTTGGATTGGAATCGATTGTCAATGGCTGAACCCCARCTGGCTGAGCAGATGAAACACATGWGTTTGTTCAAAAGTTTCCAGCAAACACCCGAGTTTTCTGCAGGAAGCTGTGCTCTCCTGATCTGGGTTATCTTGCTTTAAGATAGGCTTTTCCCACAGACACAGGCAAAGGATTTAGCTCTCTTTGACCCTTCTTTGCAAACAAGTGCAAGTGGCCAAGCTGSCCATCTCCTGAAGGCTGGGGCTCAGCTGGGCACTCCAACTCGCCTGCAAATGCCACTCTGACATGCTCTGTGGGTGAAAAAAAAAGCCTGTTAGACCATGTTGCAAGCAGTACCTCTTTTTTAACATCTAATTAAGTTTAAAAGATGGGTAGTACTTACCATAAGCATGTTGTTTTAGAGAAGAAAAACCTCTTTGCAAAATGATTTAGTTGTTAGGATTTTTTAATTTTTTTTTTCTTCTTTTTTTGCTCTGAGTTGGAGGAAAGAAAGAAAACTGAAGCTCCTTCTTACAGTAATCTGTTTTTCTCCCTTTTATTTTGTTTTATTTTCTTATCTAGGGAAGCCGTGTAAGCAAAGCTCTTTGCTGGTGCTAGGGATTTGTGTGATATTTTTTCAAGGTGTGGATTGTAGAATGTCACACATTCATTTTTAAAGGGTTTTGCTCTCTGATACGAAGGAAGCACAGGGCAGTCAAATGTCAGTGGAAGCTTAGCAGCTCACTTCTCCTGCTTTTCTCCATTTTATTATTCCCTGTGTTTGCAAAAGAGGAGCCTCTTCATGCTCTCAGCTTTGTTAGTGTTTTCAGAGCAGGCAGCATTGCTGCTTTTGACRATGTTTTTGATGTCTCCTGAAAAGAAGGAAAGCCCCATTTTCCCAGAATAAGGACATATTTGGATATTGTTAAAAAGACCTCAACCTTTAAGGTGCTCTACCCTTCTCTGGCTGGGGATCTCCAGCACAGTTTGGGTGCATTTCAGGAGGCTTTGGGGACAGGACAGCCCCTGCTGCAGYCTCAGGTCACCCAGAGCCAGGTGCCAACCCACGGGATGGATGCCATGTCCCTGTCCCTCGGGGTGAACCCTGCTCCCATCCCGAGCCCTCTGCACCCATTCCCCTGTCCAGGCTGAGGTAGCACTCCCACTGCTGGGGTGATGCAGGTTTGTGCCCGATGAGTGCCTGGCAGGGCCAGCCCAGCTCCCACTCTGGTGTCACCACATTCCTGGCGCTGCTCCAGGTGCGCTCCAAAGCCGTGGGGTTTCCTCACTCTGTGCAGTTTGTGCCCTGCATGTCGGACCAAGTGGGGTGATTTTTATTCAGAATATTTTACAATMATTTTGCTTTTCATGAGGGCAAACTGACCGTGCTTTCTCCCCTCTCCAAACCACCCCAAAGGAAGCTAGCCAAGAAGCAGAAGGAGACTCAGACCAGCACGCAGAGGGAGATGGGTCCCGTGGCTACTTCTGACAAGACCTCCACCAAACTCAGTGCTGTGCACAATGAAGAAGCTTTTTCTTCCAGCTGCCAAGATGTTAATGGATTCAGTAAGTTTAACTTGCTTGCAATGGATATGACCCCCTTGGAGAGCTCTGGGTTCTTAAAAGGACCTATCCCTATGGGCACAATGCTGAGGAGTTAGGAATGGCAGTGATGGAGATCACTGCAAAAACCTCCATGGGAATCTATGGAATGCCTCTGCCCCTGGTTTAACTGCCAGGCAGGTGGAGAGCATTCCTTTGGGTCCAAATCTRCTGAGAATAATTGATAAAGTCTGTTCTAATAACTGCATCAGAAAAAGAGGCACATGTTTATTTGTTGTTTAGAAATAACTTTTCCTTTGTGAGTAGAAGAGTCAAATGGCTTTAGCTGACTTGTAGGATGAAGTAACATTTTCTGTATGGAATTGTTATGAAGGAAGGCCTGGTTAGAGAACTGGAATGGAGAGATAACATTTCTTCCTTTGTCTGTGTCCTTGGTTTGTTCTTCACACGGGTTCAGTAAAACTGATCTTAGTTAATGCTTGTGAACCTCTCTGACCTCTGTAGCCAAAAGAGTTTTGTGGGTGAAGCAGCACAAAGTCCTACTTTAGCCTCACTAGGTCCAGGTTGAGTGCATGGTGGATTGCATGGTGGATTTGTAAACRTTTTTCGTATTAAATAAATTTAAACTTAGACACTATGGGCATGTCACTCCTTCTTTTGACACTCAGCCTGTTAGTTTGGACAGGGAACAGCTACTCTGAAGCTCTTGTCTTTATTAAGCATCTTTAATGAAGTGTTTTTCTCCCCAAATTACTAGAATGAAAATGCTCATTGTACAAAATGTGGTTTATCATTGAAACCTCCTCTTGTAATCCCAAACTCAGTGGGACAGGGTGAGTGAATTCTGCCTTTCCCTCCCTCTGCAGGTCATGGCCAATTCCATCTGCACGTGCTGCTGCTGCCACTTTGTGYAGCACACCTGTGAGATGGAGAAAGAGGTGTTTGGGACAGCCAGGGCTGGCAGGGARGGCTTTTCTCTGATATTAAATTGACTTCAGCCAAGATCTCATTTTCTCAGGTGCTGGGTAGCTCAGTCTCCCAAAGAATTGTGTGGGGTTTGTGTCCCTGAACTCCAGGAGAGCAGCAGAAGCATCGTAACAGCCAGCCCAGGGACAGCAGAGGCAGCTTGGCTGCGATGTGTGGGGAAAATCCAGTATTTGACACTTCCCTCAGAGTGGATTTCTGAAAGTTTGGGGATTCTTTTTCCAACCAGAAAATTAGAAAAGAGACAAGCTTGAAATGTGACCTCATTTCCCGCACCCCCCCTAATTATTTTGACAGACTAATTAAAACATCTGAGTCATTTTCTTGAAATGGTAACTACAGAAAATATGTTGTATCGAGTTTTGTAAAGAAACATCACTCCAGGTTTTCAATTTTTTTAATCAGTTAGACCTTTACTTGTCTGACATCTCTGCAGATTTTATCACTGCCTCCCCCTATAACCTGAGTCAGTCATGGGTGGATTATTTTCTCCTTTTTCCTCTTTATGTCCGTGAGAAGGCATTATCAATAAACCTTCATGATTTCTCCAAATTTTTTATTGCCAAGTCCAGGATGCTGAGGTGTTGGAGGTAAGTCCTGTGCAGTAGTGTGCACATGCTGATAGAGGAATTTTATGGGTAGAAGAATTTCTTAAAAAATAATAAATTTCCTTAATAGAGTTTAATACTTGTGGGTTCTATACAGGCCTACTTTGGAATAACATAATAKGATTATTTCTTAACCTCCCTGTTAACTAATAGAGTTTTACAGGGTTTATCCACCAGAGCTGTTGAAATCAACAGTCTTAGGCAGCAGCCTTATTTTTTTTTTTGCCTGCCAACAGTAAACAGCATTTACAGCATCCATGATGGGCAGTCACCCCSTCCACGCTGCCCCTGAGCTGGGGGAGCTGAGCTGGGCTAGCAGGGCATGGAAATGCCCCTCTCCTTTTGGAAGAAGAGCCCACCAAGTGTTTTCCATGTTTTCCATGCCAGGATCACCATGCCAGCTCCCCAAAACAATCAGACAGGACAATTTGCCAAGCAGGACCCCTCGGTTACTGAATGTCTTTCAGACAGGTTTAGCTGCAGAATACGCTGTCCTTGCGGGTCTGTGTTCTTGCCTCCACTTTTTGCTTTCTGTCACAATAATTTTGATAATTTCTCAGACAGAACAAATTCAGTGGGTCCCTACAGAAACTTTTCTCTTCCCATAGTGTTTCCAGCTGGCCACTGCTCCTGGGATAGGTCTGTCCATGTTGTTCCTGGTTGTTCCTTACCCCATCTCCCTGCCCTTTCACCACACAGGATTATTTCTTTAAACCAGTTAGATTTAAAAATCCCACTCTCAAAGGTGCTGCCTGATGCTCTGCACCATGAAGGGATAACAAATGAGCATCTGCCCTCCTGTTTATCATCCCCTTTTTTATCTGAGGAGGCATCAAGACTTCAGGTGCTGCTGAGAAGTGCAGGACAATTGGACATTTCTCTTTTCCTGGCCCAAAGCAAAGCCCCTCATCCCTCTTTCCACTTCACAGTGGAAACTGTCATCCTGGCAGGATCCTCACTGATACATCCAGGGCTTGAACTTGAAGAGATTTTTTTTGGACTTGGCCTCTGTCTCTGACCTGTTCCAAAATCAGAGAAAGTGTTTGCTGAAACACAGATTAATCCATGGCTGTTCCAGTGTGTCTGCTTTAACTCGGGGATTGTGAACAACCACGGATGTTCATTTTTTCAAATATCTTGGCTTTTTAAGAAAGTAAAAATTATCCTGACTCCACCAAAGGCAGTGAATGGTCCTGGCAGTGGCTGAGCTGTTCCTGCTGTGCAGAAACGTTGGGAAGCAGCGCAGTCATTTGGAAACATTGGACCAGGGAAGGGTTAAACAAAACGGGAAATGGGAGACAAACTGGACCTAATTCTGCCCCGCAGTGTGTGCACTGGCCAGAAGGGTGTGCAGGGGTTGTTCCCACACAGGAATCATGTTGGGTTTGGCACTGATGGGATCAGCTCAGCAGGGATGCACTGACAATGAGCTCTGCACAGAGGAACTGCTCTCCTGCCCTTGCAGTGCTCAAATGCCACGGACCAGGTTTGTCCAGGAGAATTCCCTGTGCCCAGCAGAGCCCTCCTGACATCCTTGGGGGGCTCCTGGCATGAGCTGTTTGGTTCTGARGATTTAACCCCTTAAATTGCAGCCAGTTTTGCTGGAGACTTAATTTTTTAAGGTGTGTTTAACCCTTGAGACATCTCAGTTTGGGGGGAAACAGCTCTCCAGACACCCTTCAGGAGGGAACTGATAGAGATGACTTTAATGTCACAGGCAGAGAGAATTTTGGAAGTGGGAAACTGAGTTTTACAGTAGCAACCACTATTATAAGTTATCAAGTCAGCAGGATAAAAACACGAAAGGGAGGTGTAGGCAAGTGGCTCTCAGGATTTAAAGGATCCCTTTGAACCAGGAAAAATCAAAATTCACACCTTTCCTGCTTGTTTTTGTGATGAGTGWGATGCAGAGGCCTTTAGATTTGTTCCAAGTCCCAAAAGACAAATACAACAACATGTAGTTCTTACTCCTGCCCCATGGATAATTCTCCCTTTTAAGTTCCCTGCTAAATGCAGCAATGTGAAACATTTCCTTTACTAAAAAAAAAAATAAAATCATAATTTCAAATTAAAAGACAAACCCACATTTTATCAAAGGCATAGAAGGAAAATATACTAAATTCCCTTTTGCTGGCTTTCATGGGGTTTGCTAGTTTATAAAAAAATGAAAGAATAATTTYAAGGATAGAAAGGAGCCTTCACCACTCTGCATGACTGGAGGGGTCTGTGTGGCCTCACGTGYCACTCCAGGGAGCACAAAGAGAATTTTTAATGAAGCCTTAATCTCTACCCTGATGTGAAATCCTCTCTGGATGTGTTTCCTTTGATTGCAGACCCGAGTGCTTGTAGGAAATGCCAGTTAGGAAGCAGCCCTGTGTACACATCTCATTATACCAGCCCCACCTGACTGATTTTGGGAATAAGTTCTCCAAAGTTTTAAGAAACTTCTGTTTTGTGTTTGTGGTTTTATTTTTTTTTTTTAATTTGTTGTTGTTGTGGGGTATTTTTTTGTTTTGTTGGGGTTTTTTTGGTTTGTTTTGTTTTGGGTTTGGGTTTTTGCTTGGTTTTGGTTTTGTTTAGGTTTTTTTGTTTGTTTTGTTGTTTGTTTGTTTTTTTTTGAGGGGGGAGGCTTATTTTTTCATTTGTTTCCATTTTGGTTTGGGTTTCTGTGTGGTTTTGTTGGTTTGGGTTTGGTCTGAGTTTTTTCCCTCCTTTTTAATCAGAACCTAGAAGTCACAAACACAGCTTATTTCACAAACCTCAGCTGGGAACATTTTTAACCCAGCTCACTGGCACGAGGTGTTTATCTGGAGTAACTCCTATTGAATTCTATTTATATGAGTTCTTTAATGCTCCCAGATTCCAGAAAGCTGAGTCCTGCTCCAAACCCTCTGGCACTGGACAAACCAATTTCTCTGTTTAGATCTTTTTTTACATATCTGCAAATGTGGGCATGCTCTGAGTGTGGTAGCAGAAGGGTCGGATTGAGGCTGATGAACATTAGGGAAGTGTAAGAGCCCCAAAGCTGAGGAATTTTGTGACTTAAGGCAGCTGGGGCAGAGCTCCAGCTGACCAAACTGTGAGCAATTTGATTATTTTAAAGTGCTTTAAAGTCATGTAAGCTGGCAAATAGGGTGGGAGAATGCAGAATGAGAGTGGGTTCATTAACCAGATGATTATAAACTGCTCAGGAGGTAATTCTGACTTTCTGAGACTCYATAGACCAGTGGCTCCTTTGGTTTTCCCCACAGAATAACTTGAAATTTTTACACAGCGTTTGCTCCAGAGACACAAAAAAATTGCTTCTGAAATTACTTTGATGTACACTGAGTTTTATCTACTTCTATTGGGCTGTGGAATAGCTTTTCCTGTGTTATCTGTTGTCATCTTTGTGATGTACTGAGATCTGTATTAGCTTGTTTCCCAACATTCTGAGGAGGAGATAAATAAATGCCTGTAACTCTGAGAGTGAATGCAGAGTGATAACAAAAGAATATGCCTTTGAAAATGATGGATTACCATAAGAATGTGCATGTTTGCTATTGTAGGTGTAAACCAGCCTCATACATTTACTATCAAGACAAGAATCTACCTCGAAGATGCTGAGCCCTCCCTTCTCTCAAAAAAAAAATCTGATTAGTATGGAAATATTTTATTTGATTAATATGGAAATTTGTGGATTCTTGTCCAGAAAACCTAATGCTGTAATGGGAGAAGGCAAGGATGCTTGTCCTGCTGAAAGAGCCCAGCTCACAGGGGAAAGGATTATAGGATTTGCTATGAACAGTCCTGGGTTAAAGAACAWGTCCCTTGTAATCTTGTGGTGTTTTAACCAAAAAAGTCCTACCCACCTGTGCATTTTTGTGGTACATTGTGTTTGAGTAGGTTTGTTTTACTGTCAGTACTGATTCTCTGTAGTTTGTATTTTGGGGGTAATTTTTGAGGAATTTTCTCCTAGAGGCARAACCCTAAATTTGCTCCTTTGGTTAAAAACAAAAAGACCATTTAGGATGCAGTCCTATGAATGTAGCTCTGTGTGTGTCCTGTTTAGGAACACATTGATTTACAGTAACTATAATACTATATTTGGGGTCTGGAGTGCTTATATTAAAGAGAATCCATCACGATGACAWTGTAATAAATGTAATATGCATGTTGAAATGAAAAATATAATTCATTTTGATAAGCCTTATATATATCCCATATTACTGTGTTCTTTGAGGAACATTCTCCCTGTTCTCTTTCTCTCTCTTAATATATGTCTAAAGTCTTTTCCTTATGTCTTTCCTACCTAGCATCACCCTCTCCTTGTTCATTTTCTGTCCAAAGCAAAACCCTTCAGAGCAAATCTATGTTGAATTCCTACTACTCAGGTACTAGTGCCAGACTTTTCTTTCATTCCTAAATTTCCTTTTTGCTTTTGTACGTTTTCCCCCAATATGACCTGTAAGACCGAGGTTTCCGCGTGTGAGGCGCAGCTAACGGTGTTTTCATTCTCTGTAACTTTTCTCTTCCCGTTGATTCCCGTTGATCCGTGGGGTGTGCCTGAAYGGAATTCCATCCCAAAGTCTCGTCAGACACCGTCCCATCGACCACTCTGTTAGGTAAGAGGGCAGATGTGGGGTGCTGGGCTGAGCTGGAGAGCAAACACATTCTCTGTGTCGTGGAAATAACCTGGAGAGAGAGCACTGTGAATGATGTCTTATCAATCAGGCTCACCTGAAACAGAGGCCAGACAAACTTAAGAGAATGAGAATAGACAACTGTAATCCAGGCCTAACAGGCTCACTGGTACATGAGGGCAGACAAAGCCTCCTCCTGAGGCTACACCCAAAAATGGATCCCAAGTGATGAGATCTTCACCTTTTGTAAGTTCTGCCTTAATTCTCCAATGATCTTTTCAGGTGATGATGTCAACCACCCCAAACTGCTCCCCCCAATTCTCTGTTGTTTCCATATTTTGGGGCTCTGAGGCAGCGAGGTGTCCTTGGATTCAGGCTCAGAGATGAATTGTTTTGTCTAAAGGTGGGAGAACAGGAGCTTTAGTGCTGTACTAGAGAAGTACAAGAATATAGATGCATGAAAATAGAGAAACTAAAAATCCTAAGGCRTCACTGGGGATCAGAAAGGACACTGAGCCTTGTTCTGATTTCAGCTGCTCATGAGGATCCTCACCAGACTCACTGCCCTCCGTGGGGACTGCAGCTCTTTGCAGATGGGCAGAACCAGCAGAGTGAGCTCTCTGTCACAAAGTCTCAGACAAAAACTGCCTGTGCTTAGGAGGACATCAGAGCTTTCCTTGAATTTCACTCTGGTGTAGCTTTTTGCCCCTCCCTAATCTGTGAGCACATTCCCAGCCCCATTTGAATAACTCAGAGATGTTAAGAAGTCACTATTGCTCCTTTAGCAAGTGCCACCATCACCGACTTTTCAAAGTGTGGGATGAGTTATTTTTGTGCAACAGAAGCTCCAAAATCAACGGCCTGACCTGTTGAGTTGCCTCARAAGCCTCCCAGGCCATGTCAGCCTGTAATGAGGGGCAGAGGGAGAGCTTTCCCAGCCCTTCACTGTGCCCAGGTTGGACGAAGCAGAAGCAGCAATGGAGGTGCAGACCTTGCTGGGCTGGGCCTTGAGCTGAATTCCTCTTACATTTTTTCCTGCCTGAAGAACTGGAAAATTCACTCTTCCAATCTTTAGTAGCTTCTGTTTTCAAAACAGTGCTGTTTAGAAGTTTACAGAGGTATTTTTGCTCTGAGAGGTGTATTGCTCCAGCAGCCTCTTTTCACTGAGAAGGCAAAGACAGATTTGGCTTGGTGAGGTCCACATCCCAAAAAACCCCAAATCATCCCAAGACAGTTAAATTTGTACCAAATAGCCCCAAATCATTGCCCACCTTGCTAAAGCATCTTCTTTGCGTCTTTAAAGGGATTTTGTGCTGTGTTAACTGATGAAAAAAAAAAAAAACAAACCAAGTCTGTAATAGTTTTTATAAGATTATAATACTCTTGTGTAAGAATACTCTTATAATATTAGAATACTCTAATATTCTTACTAGAATGCTCTTATAAGATTAAAATACTCTTAGGCTTGGTGTTAACCAAGCAATTTTTACTAAGTTACAGAATCTAGAGAAAATTAACTACTTTAAAAAAAAAAATATGGACAGGTAACTTCTTCACAGCCTTTGAAATGAAAAGTGCACCTCTACTCCCTGCCAATCCTCTGTCAAAAGGCTTTGTTAAGGACTGTGCCCTTTCAGAGCTCAGTTGATATCATCAGATAAATRATATTTTGCCTCTGGTTTGCCATACCACTGTTGGTATTGTAGATAGATTATTAGAGCTGGATATTTATCATAAAATAAAGCCTTGACACACACAAAAAAAAAAAAGCAAATTCTTTTTCATCTGGCACCATGTCCCTGGTGTGAGGGGAAGAGGTATTAGGCATGCTCCAGTCATCCTCGGAAGATGTCACAGARTTGACAGGCCTTGCTCTAGTGTGGAGAGAGTGGCTCCGTGTGTAATTAAATCCATCACAAACACCACACAAAACATAATTTATTTTGTGCAAAGGGTGTCRTATCGCATCTTATCACTTGCCAAGGCTAAGAGAATAAAAATATAAGCAGATATGATAGGCCTGCCACTTCAGACATGGGAGGAATTTGTGGGCACTGCAGCAGAAGTTTTGAGAGAATCTTCTCCATGTGTAGGAGATGACACAGCAGTGCAGCTTTGTTTTAATTGTCAGAGGCATGGGTGAGTTTTCTGGTCCAGATATCCTTTTCTCAGACTAAATATGTTTACAAAACAAATTATCTCCATAAAAGCATCGAAAGCTTTAATCCCCAGAGGTGCTCTGGAGGAACAGGACTGCTCCCCACAGCCTTTGGGATGTTGCATGGAGCGCTGATCATTCACAGCCCCTTCCAGGCTGGCAATCTAATTTCTCAGCTGTTCTTCATTTTATCTGCAACATTTATAGAGAAGTTTATCAGTTTTTCTGTGGAGGGAAATGTATTTATTTTACTGGTCTAAGCAGCACAAAAGTACAGAACACAAGGGGGTTCAGGGGAGCAGTGATAACTCCTGTCAGGGCTGCTCCTCAAAGGGGAGGATTCCACCCARGAGATCTCTGCTCCTGCTCCTCTCTGTCTGCTGGACTCTGGCACTTGTTGGCACAGTGAGACCTCAGAGCTGATTTCAGCAAKTTTGTGGTTATTTCTGCAGCAAAGACAGTCAAAAAAACTATTTCATGTGCAGGGAGGATTTGTGAATGTGTGAAGTCAACATTGTTAAATTTGCTTGTCTGCAGTTACACACTGAACACGCGAGCTGAGGTACCTGAAGAATTTCCCAATCCTCCAAGTTATGTGAGAGCCAGAAAATCATTAAATAATGCCTTCCACGAAATGTCAGGGTGTTCTGTGAACTCTCAAGCTGATCACAAAMTGGTTTGGGTCAGAAGGAACCTTAAAGTTCATCTCCTTTCACCCCAGCCGGGTGAGCAGGAACACCTCCCACTGTCCCAGGCTGCTCCCAGCCTCGTCCAGCCTGGCCTTGGACTCTTCCAGGGATGGGGGATCATGAAAATCCAGCTCCCAGAAATCAAAACAGCTGAGATGGCAAAGGACATCTCAGTATGGGGTGTGAATGTGGCACTGAAAAGGGTTAACAAACAAGCTGACAACACACTTTGCTCTCACAAGCTGCTGATATTAGAAACAATCCTGTCACAAACATCTGCTCCCAACACCGTGCAGAATACCTGCTTTGTTTACAGCTGCACAAAAAGAACCCTGGAAAATTGGAAATTGCTCCAGGAAGGAGCCAGAGCCCTGAGCCTGCCCTAATGAGGCTTCAGAAGCTCTCAATTGATTTACTTTATCAAAGAGAAACTGAAGAAGTGATTTGATCAGTGCCTGCACGGGTCAGGATTTCAAATGCTCAGAGGGCTCTTTAATCCAACAGARGGTATAATAAGATTCAGTGCCTGCAATCGAAGCTAAGCAAAATCAAATTGCAATTAAGAGATGTTTATACAGCCAGGGTAATTAACCATTGCCACAATTTTGGGGTCAGAATGGAATCACCACCTCTTGAAATGTTTTAATTTGAATTATTTCTTGGAACGGTATTCCGTCTTTGGAATGCAGTGAAATGTGGTGGTGAGTGTTCCTATCAGAAACACAAGCACATATGACTAGAATAAGATGTGAATATGAAATATAATCCAAAAAATCCCTGCTGTATGATCCTGTATGTTAAGCAGTTTCTGAGTATTAGAGTGAATTATTTCATACAGGTTTCCTCTTTAAAAAAAAAATCTCGTTTGGCTTTTCTCACTGAAAATTCATCTGAGGAACACATGCTTTATAGGCATTGCCAAAAGTTTCTTGTGAAAAGTTTCTTTAGTGAAAAGTTCTTGGCCACTTGGTCCTGCAAATCATCCTTATTTGCCAGGGGCTGGGGACAGGTTTGTGAGAAGCAGACAGAGACAAGGGTTTGTGGAAAATTACTTTTCCTTGCCCTTAGTGCAACAATTAAAGCAGAAGCCTGACTTTGCTGGAATCTTTGTCTTTCCTAGTAATGATGGTGCCAAAGGAACAAGGTGTGGGTTACAGCTGCAAACAGAAGGAACAGCAAAGCCTGTTTGCTGTTTGCCATCCCTCCAAAGCCTTTTGGTTGAGTGTCCTGGTGAGAGATCACTTTGCTGCCAGCTCCGCTCCCACCTGCATTTTGAATTGCTCACAGAATTGCTGTGAACGCATCCTGAGAGGTGCCCTGGGTGAGCACCCATCACCTGTGCTGAGCTGCACCCTGGTGGGGTGATAGAGGGGCAGGGAACCATGGGTTACCTGCATCAGCTTTATTGGCAGAGCATGGGAGCGCTCAGCTCACCCCACAAACAGCAAATTATCCCCAAAAAAACTCCTCTGCACTTTCCTTGGCCCAGATAAAACACTGATGGGAGCCACTGAGAGCCCAGAGCTGGTGCTGCTGTTGGGGTTGGGATTTTTCTCCAGGTAGCACTGTCCATGCTGTGTTTGTCAGGGAGCCCTGGAGGAGCTGATGCTCTGAGCAGTTTCAGCTCTGTGTCCCAGGGCTGGGAGCAGCGTGACCCACATTTTGTGATGCTTTGAGCACAAACACCTGACTGGTGCCACAGATCACACTTTGCATTGCTGCCTGTGAGGGTGGGCAGGCCCTGGCACAGGGTGCCCAGAAAAGCTGTGGCTGCCCCTGGATCCCTGGAGTGCCCAAGGCCAGGCTGGACATTGGGGCTGGGAGCAGCCTGGRACAGTGGAAGGTGTTYCTCTCCATAGCAGGGGASTGGAACTGGATRGTCTTGGTTCCTTTCTCCCCCAAACCATTCTGAATCTGTGATTCATGAATTCCTGTGYTGTGAAGCAGAAAGAAGATGTGTGGCTGATCAGAATCAGGGGTGGAAGTGGATGGTCTTAGAGATCCTTGCAACCCAACCCATTCTGGGATTCTGCAATATGCCACAAGAGTTGTTCCTACAATCAGTGGGATCAGTACCAATCCTTATCTCACTGATCAAAGAGCCCCATTGCCACTGGGGACTCAAAGGCTGGAGAAAGACCCCTCTCTGCTGCTGAGCACCTTCTTCCAGTGCCACTCCACACCATAAACACCACTCTGAGGGAAGTTATTCAGGAAAGGAGGAGCCGCTGCTTTCCTGGCTCTCACCTCTCYCCGTGACACATCTCTGAGGAGAGAGCCAAGTACACCAGAATTAAAGAACTGATGAAGGGAGAAATCACTAATTGCCTGCAAAGGAGCTGGCTGATCTGAGCTTCGTTTCACCAGGCCTGTGCCCTGCCTRTGCCCTGCCYGAATTAGCACCAGAACCCCACGTTAGTTTTAAGACTCCCTCTCGAATTGGGATCTCGTAATGTTTTTTAATTGGGGCTGATAAAAATGTGGCATTACTGGCAGGTTCCTCGGAGAAGCCAATTGTGAAATTGGGTTTGTATTAAACCTAATGATGGAAAATTAAGCATAGTGCGTCTGTCGGAAATGGGCCGCGGTAAAAATCGTCTCCTTTTCATTAYGGGAGGTTAATAGGGAATTGGTGAGGAAAGAGGCACTGGGAAAGAGAATCCAACTAGGGGAATTAATAAGCCTTGAAATTCCCTCTGTTCAGAGTTCTCACACTGTCATTAGTTGGAGCATTAAGGATGATTATACAAATGCTTTGGATGTTACTCTTCCTTAAATCCCAAATTTATTCACGTTTTGTATGTGAGGGTTGCTTTGCTTGAGCCATAGTTCTGTAAATCTCTGAGCATCCTGAGAGTGTCACTGTGTTTGTGTGAACCTGAGGCTCAAAAATTCTGAAATTCAGGAGCCTGATCTTCAAAGCAGGTGATCTCTGTGCTAATTTATTTCCRAGGAGTGGGCTGTGCTTAGCATCTCCACTAATTCACCCCCCAGCTGTTTTTATGTCATGCTGGTGATCAGYCTGCCCTGCAGCACTGTCCCCTGCTGCCATTCCTGTCCCCTCACAGTCCTGCAGATACCAAACAGCCTTCACATTCCCCCAAACTAACAATAAACCAGTTCAAGTGTGATTTGCCATGGCTGTGCTTTGCTGTGGATGCAAGGTGATGCTCTCTGCTCCTGCCCACCTTTGTAGAACAGACATGGGAAGGCCCTGCCCAAACTCCACAGTGGTTTCTCAAGCACAGAAATATTTAAAAAAAAAAAAAAAACAAACATTCCAAGTCTATTTCTGCCTTACAAAAATCACCCTGGAATTGCAATTTGATTTATTTGTTCTTTATCCCTTTAAAAAGTGGCCATAAGCATTGCTCTCAAGGGAGGYTGTTTCAGCTCTTTGTTGGTGAACTTGCTGTGAGAAATGAGTCCTGAGTGTGTGGAAGCTCGAGGGGGATTTGTGAATAATCTTTATTTCTCTTTGCTAATACCTTGGTTTGGGTAAGGCCAGAAAGAATTGATGCAGKTTGTGTTTTTAAAGGACTTGAGCATCTCAGATCCCTGCAATCACAGGAAAAAAACAATGAAATATTTAMCCAGCTACTTAAATTTGGTCAGCTCTGCTAAATAAGACTGAATTTTTCATTTAGTCTGAGATATTTGTGTTAAAAATTGTTACAGTCAATTTTTTGGTTATTGAAGTTATTATTTCTTTTCTGTTAGTTCACCGGGAATATTTTGTTGTGCATACAGTTTTGCTGGGGATATGAGGTTGCAATTCCATCTGCATAGTGATACATTCCTTTAAATCCACTTCTTTCAAAAATTCTATTAAGTTTACATATCTGAAATTTAAATTTCTGCAGGCAAGATAACTACATTTTTATGCTGGTTTATTCTTTTTCCTGATGGTATRACATCTTTGTCACCGACATACAAAATTTTAGGCCTGAACTAGCAGAGCAGTCGAATTTGCCTCAACATCCTGACTTATTTGAAATGCTAATCTGCTCGCTGTTCACTCGGGTCCCTCTCTGTTATCTCTTGCTGTACACCCCAAATCCTGCCCAAATCTCTTGCTCATCTCTGTGTATCTCTGTGCCTGCTCTTTGCAGGGTTGGGAAGAGCAGTTRTGCAGTTGTGTTGGAGTTGTTGTGYTGTGGGGAGCTCACCCTTGATGTGCCAYGTCYTTGTTAGCCTGACTGGSTGTTCACCCTGTCACTGAAACTGYGGGAAAAACAAAAACTATSCAACAACATTTTTAATGTTGGAAAGTCAAGGCATTACTGTATTTGCTGGCCAGGATGTTGTTCTGGCCAGGAGGTGACAYAGAAATMATTTCGTCCACACATAGCCTGGGTGTGCAGAGAGAATCATTCCATGRCACATGGATTTTACAAGATTTTTCTCCAAAMTTTACACAGTCCRAACCCAGAGAACTCCATKGGTTCAATGTTCATTGGTCCAACATTGCACAGTTCTCAGTATTTGGGTTCCTGTTGGATCAGGATTTCGATGCTAGTTAGGTCCTACTTCTTATCTTTATTTTCCCAGACCAGGTGTCTCTGACATCACCAGGGGGGAGGTTTGGGGCTGATTTTTTATTAATGATCATTGACGATCATTGATTTTCTTTTATCTTTTGTGCCACTGCTGCTCTGTTGAGCTGTGCACCTCCTCAGGCCTCACCTGGTGGAACAATGCCCTGCAAAGAAACTTCAGTGCCCTTTCCCGGGGCAAAGATGAACAAAAACTGACTAAAGTTACATAAACATTTTCAAGCTGGTATATTTTCCAATAATTCTCTTCCTGTCTTTTTGACTTTGTCTGCTCGACATAAAAAAAGGAAAAAAAAAATTCAAGTGTGATTTAGTGTTTACGGGTGTTTTCGATAAGTGTGTGTTTTCTATTCATTTCTTTACTTCCTTTTGCCTGCACCAACCTGTGGGGTGGTGCTAAATAGAGACAACAAGACTGGAAAGAGCAGAGAGCTGATGGTTTTTTTTTGCCTCCCTGCCTTTGGAACAGACAGCAGCCACGGCGAGATGCCGCAGCCCACGCTGACCATCCAGACGCACCCGTACCGCAGCTGCGAGCCCGTGGAGATGTCCTACCCCAGGGGACAGTTCCAGCCCGCCATCCGCGTGGCTGACCTGCTGCAGCACATCACCCAGATGAAGAGAGGACAGGGATATGGCTTTAAGGAGGAGTATGAGGTGAGAGGAGCCYTTCTCCACCTGGCTGAGTAGAGAAATCACGCTTGGAGGGATGGAAGCTTGGGAGGGGAGGATAACTGGTTTTGCGAGCTTATTTTCTTTAATTCACCTTCTTAATCCTTTCCTTTCTTGCTTTGGTTTTGAGGGCAGGATTTCYCAGCCCTGTGAGTCTTTGGAGTCCCTCTGTTCCACACAGAAGGTGTTTGTGCAGCACTAAGTGGGGACACTGTGCCCATCCCTGTGTCCCATAAAGAGCAGACAGGAAATATTTCACAGGTGCTGAGCCCAATGTGGAGCCCCACAGTCCCTTCCTTATCCATGTGTTTTCCTCGAGTGCCCTGAGCCAGGCTGTGAGAAAGGAAGAGCCTTGGCCTGAGCTTTTGGGAGCTCCGAATGCTCTCTCATAATTGATCAAATTAAATCACAGCCCCATGACCTGAATGCAGAATTGTCCAGTTGAAGACAGGTATTTGTGTAGCTTAAATAAAGAAGTTTCCCAGTATGRTCAAACCTCTGGCTCAGAACAGACTCGACTGAAGTCCTCTCCGAACTACCTGTCAGAAGAACAAAGGGTAAACTGGAAATATGAAAGCAGCCCACTTCTCCCACACTTCTTCCCCCTACAAGCTGGAATGACCAGGAATATGGTCCAAATCACCAGAAAACATGATGCTGGGGATGATTTGGAAAAGGAAAACACATTTGGAGCAGAGCAAACAGAAGAGGAAAATAGCATCAAACATATGTGAGACTCAGCTCTAGCAAGAGATAATTATAATGAATGTAGTAAGCTTGTGGGAAGGCAATAAGCAATTAATATGCACAGTGGCATTAAAACTATTTAAAAATAATGTAACAGCTGTGAAAATAAGTTACTTAATGAAAACAGCTCACTTTTCCACCCTGCAAATACGAGTCTGTGGGGTTTGTGTCCTCAGTCCTGGGGTTTTGCTGTAATTGGGAGCCTGGCTTTTCCTGCTCCTCACCAGGGAGCATTTTTTTAATCAGATGGCATCAAAGACTGTCACAGCAAATGTTTCTGGAAACTGTGTGTTAACCAGGTCTGGGCACTCTTGCCCCATAATCAAGCGTGCTAATTAAACCATCAATATAAAGAGCTCTGTTCAATATTGAAAAAGGGTAATAATTCTCAGAGGAGATTCACTTAGCCCCTCCTCRAACTCCATTTCCACGAGCAGTACCCAAAACTGCATTGAGCTCAATTACAGATGCCCTAAGACCCAGTTCTTGATGTTCAAGAAGGAAACAGGTGCTGGTATATATGTAATTTTCTGGCGCTGGCATTGGTAATTATCAAAATAGCACATTAGCATGAAAAATGTCAATGCAACTCGCAGCTCCACCAGTTCTGCCTTTCCCAGAAAGTGCTGTCTGCAGACAGGATATAATGGTGGTGTGAMATTATATAGATTTACATCATTCCTTTCTTTACCAGGAATGGTCTGGAGAGTGCCACAAGCTCACAAATCCCCTGTGCTCTCCCAGCTTTCCCTTGGCAATAATTGCAGGCATTTTCCATGGTGGGATTTGGGGTTTGGAGCACGGGATGCAGGCAGCACTTCAGCTCCAAAGAGCAGCAGGGAGGATGTCAGGGAGAAGGAGAGCTCCTGGAAGGAAAGTGGGAGGTTTGAGAGTGAGGGCTCAGCCTGGGATCTGCAGGAGCACAAAGCTGCAAAATTGGCTTTGCAAGATGCTTTGCAGAGCTGATAAAATCTCGAATAAGAATTTGATGTCTCTTTTAAAATGTGTTTTCAGACACTAATATCAGTGTCACCTCCAAATATGCTCTTTTTTTTTCCTTCTAAGGAGCTGATTTTCTACTTACTTTGCAAATTGATAGCATAAATTGCAGCCTGTTTAGTGACATGTTACCAAATAATTTTACTCTCATGAAAAATCACTTTGAAGGGAGCGTATCAGTCACACATGACAATCTCCTATCTCCGTGCGTTCCTTCTCCGCTGAGTAACCTGGAAATTGCATTCCATATTTGTTTAAAGGCTGCCTGCACCTACACAAGCAGCACGTTCTGCTGAGGGCATCTAGAAAAAAAATATTCCTGGTAGCTCCACGGGGAGCTGAGGAGCAGGATGGGATTGTGGAAAAGGTGTGAAATGGATGATAACGGGGTGTGAATAACGCGGGGATCTGTCAGCACCCCCCTGTCTGTGATATTTTGGGGCAAAGTGTGACTTTGGGCCTTTTTGGCTGCTGCTTCTGTTCAGTGATAAAACAAATGGAACAGAAAGAGAAAAATCTGTCAGTGGTGCTGGGTGGAGATGGCARCGTTTGGGATTAGGAACAGCCATAAACATTTAAACGGGCCACATTTAAATGTCACCAGTCCCTTTTCCAGAGCACAGCAGCTCTGATTTGTTGGGAGCTCTGGGACCAGTCCCACAGACTTATTGCAAGCACCGATTACTGGCTAAGGAGATAATGAGCTTAATTATCCAAACTCATTTTCCATTATGATTTAGGATGTCGCTAATGTACATTCTCCTGCTGCATTACTGAGACMGTTTCGTTATTTTGGATTTTGTGGCTCCTTCCTGCAGCAGAGAGAGCCTTCAKCTTGTGGAGGTCATCTCTGGATTTTAACCCTTTAATTTCTGCCTACACATTCCCATGTGGTCGGTMACAGGAATAGATCTGATGGTCTGGGCTGTGATGAGACACTGTAAAATGAATGGCTGCAATGCTGTTTTTGCAGATTATATTTTTTTATCCAAGGTAGTTTTAAATTCTGGCTCCCAGCAGAGTTGTGGGAATGATTTTCCCACCACTGTTGAGAGGAGAATGATTTCATGGAGAGGGCCAGGACTCCGTGGCACACTTTGGGATGGACAGGAAGGTTTTGAATTGGGGTTGTTGCCTTTGGCAGCAAAACTGCAGCATTGAGGTTGGTCGGTGCAAATGGAGGATTCCAGATTTTGTATTTAAATTACAAGCAAAGAGCAAAGTAACTAAAGGCATCCATTCAAAATTTAAATTGGCTTACAGTGAGCTTCATTTTAATGGGAACACTTCAGTTCTGTCTGGGCTCTGGTGCTGAGGAAGCTTGATTGAGATGAAGCTGACTTTGAGAGATCTATCCTTGTAATTTCAGMTAAAATTTAGATCAATTTAGCTTAAAAAGCTTCTCKGTAACCTAAATTCCACTAGTGGGAAGATATTTCAGTGTAAATTTCACCAAACTTCTCTAAAAGAAGTTGAGAGAGTTTTAGAAGTAGAAAAAGCCTAAAAATCAAGTTTTTCTGAATGCTAGAATTCTGCTCTGTTCCCAAGCCAAAGAAAGAAGGGGGTGCGTTTCCTGTGAAATACAGATTGAACACCAGAGCCTGAGTGATCTCCCCTGATTTTACATGCTGATGATGCAGATAAAAACAGGACTCTTTTTACAATTATGGAGATACTTATTGTACAAAAAAAAAAAAAAAAAAAAAAACAAAAAAAAAAAAAAAAAACCAAAAAACCCTGGAGGAACAAAGCATTGGCTGTGTTCCACATTTTCTGGATGCAACCCAGTTATAATCCAAATTCTTTATTTCTAATGTCATTTCCATTCTTGGTGCTACATTTTTGGTGATCTCATGGGCASATTATTTGGGCTGTGCATGGAATTACTTCAGTTTGTTCATCTGATTTTTGTAAAAGTAGGGACATAAAGGGTGTTTGTGTTCCTCCCAGCCAGAGCTGGACAGTTCWGTGGAAAGCAGGGATTTCTGTGCTATTGAATGAGATGAAAAATCCCGGGCTCCTAAATCTTTGGAGGCTCTATCAGCAAATATAAAAACAGCAATTTCAGTGGAGAATTGCATGTTTGAATCAAATGAAAGGATACGGTTTGTTGAAAAGGGATTTATTGGGCCTGAATATATTTTCTCTGGCCAAGATAGCTTCTCCCATGTGGAAGTCATGAGAAAGGATTTTCTTTTATTTCTTTTGCTTTTCAGATGGCTCTGATTAGGTGCCTAATGACTGTTGCCATTCTTTGGTCAATCTGCTGTAAYTCGATATTAGTGGAAAAATAAGGCACCTTTTTCCTCAGCCTTTGAAGACCAAAATGAGCCTTTTTCACCTCTTTTCTTTCACTCAGGGATTTTTTTTTTGTTGTTGTTGCTGCTGTGTGTGGGTTTGTTGGTTGGGTGTTTTTCCTGAGATGATGAGCTGCTCTTTGGAAACAACAGTCTGGAAAAGAAATAAATGTGTGATCAAAGCCCTCACCAATTACAGAGTTATTACTCTTTCTCCTGGGCTTTTCAATGGGAACTCAGTGTCCCTGCCTCTGTCAGCAGAGCTCCTGGCAGTGCCTGACATTTTCTGTCCTGGAACCCTTTGGGGGAAATTCACAGCGATCTGCTCAGCCAGGGCTTTGCTCATATGAAGTTTAATTGTAACATTGGTGTTGTAGATCCTAATTGTGTCTCTCTGCTTTTGCATTCAGGCACATAATAGACCTGGATGGTTTGTGMAGATGAATATAAATTCATTTTCTAGCACAGCTGTGTCAAACTACCCACTGCTGTCTGAGGCAGACATGATTACACAATCAAAACCTCCGTAATTCCCCAGGGACAAGAAATAATAAAACTTTAAATGTTGTTTTTAGTGATGTGGGATCACATTGGGGGCACATCTTGGAGAAGGCAGATCTGTTGAGGCAGTTCTGGAGCTGTTCTTCTCCTCACTTGTGTTTTTTGCCAGGAAGGACCATCCTTCAGCCTTGTCCTTGGCCAACTGCTGCTTTCCAAGATGCCTCAAAATTCTTCCAGCATTCTAGATTCATACAGTGTAATATATGATTATACTTGATTTTTAGTGTTTTTCTACTTCTAAAACTCTCTGAACTTCTTTTAGAGAAGTTTGGTGAAATTTACACTGAAATATCTTCCCACCAGTGGAATTTAGGTTACAGTGAAGCTTTTKWARCTAAATTGATCTAAATTTTAGCTGAAATTACAAGGATGGATCTCTYAAAGTCAGCTTTCTTTATTACAAGGATAGATTTCTCCAAGTGGCTCATTTGAGGGTGTCCRGAATATTTGTAGGGCAGAGCTGTGTGCTGCCAGTCTCTTTTCCCCATCCTTCCTTACCTAAAAAAGTAGGTTTTAGGAAAAGGACTATTTATTTTTGTGTTTCATGAACGTCCTTTACCTCATTTTTCCTCTCTTTCTTATACATGTTTCTAAAAGCCTGAGCTGCTTTATCTTTCCCAAGAGAAACCCAGCRAATGGCTTGCATTGCACCACCCATTATTAACACAAAAACAGGTGAAACCACTCAATTTTCTGCTTAAATGTGAAAGGCTGGTTTTCAACCACCTGTGTTTTCATGGAGGTGCAGTCAAATGAAGTCTCCCCAAGCCTTGTTCTGTAGGGGAATTGAGGTTAACTTGGGACTGTGCAGCCAGGAACAAATTCCCCCAATCTTTTTAGATGAGAAGTAGCAGGAGGAAAACAATTTTTGGCTGAAAGAAGCCACAAGATGCAAATGGTCAGCAGACAGCTCTGCTCTTCCCATTGGTGGAGGTGCCCTTTCYTCACCAACAGCCATTTCCTTGGTCAGCTGCTGAATTTTGCAGCTCCTTTATTTTTGCCTCTTCATCCACCTCAATTCCTTGGCCAGGTTTTTATAACCCCCTTATTATTATTTATTTTTCAGGCACTTCCTGAGGGGCAGACGGCGTCCTGGGATACRGCCAAGGAGGATGAGAACCGCAACAAGAACAGATATGGAAACATAATCTCCTGTAGGTGTAAATTCACATTGAACCCAGCTCCCTGGGAGCTCTCACCTGTGCTGGGGAGCAGGGTGTGTTTGAGAAGCTCACCAGGAGCTGSTTAACAGTGCTGGGCATTCAGGAGATCAGTCCAGGCTTCATTCCTGGAATTTATTTTATTCTATGTTTCTTTATCGTGATTTTACATGGCATCATTGAATTACTTTGCACATTTTCTGTCTGGCTGGCTTTGAGCTTTRGGTTTGTGGCTTCAGGGCTAAATCYTTTTGTCACTTTGTATGGGATGATGTCCATTTTCTGTCTATTTTCACTACAAAATCCAGAGCTGCASATGAAAGGGAGCACAGAAGGAGCTGCAGGTAGATCAGATTTTGAGCTGTGCCTCACAGGTCAGGTTTTTTTCTTCCTTGAGGTCAGAGCCCAGTGGAGCAGGCACTGCTTGTCCCCAGGGAGCTGCTGTGATGGGTGGGACAAAACTTCTGCCTCAGAATCGTAATAAGGCATCTGAAAATACACTAAAACTTCTTAGTTTACTGTTTTCAATGATCAGTTCTTGCTGATGTTATAGGAATATTGATACACTGCAGAACTGCAGGGCACGGGATGACTCCATAAAACCWTTTAGCTCAGCTTTGTTCTCCAAAGCAAGACTAAATTCACCTTTCTCATTTTTATCAGATGTTTATGAAGCCTCTCCCAAAGTTGCTCTCCAAAGCTGAGCTTTCCACAAGCTCTCCAGGCAGTTCACCACAGTGGTTCATTATTCCTCATAATGACTGGGGAGAGGAGGTGTGAGAATCAATTCTTTTCCTGAGCTGCTGAGCTGCATCACATTGGAGAAACCAATCTTGAGACCATCAGAACAARAAATCAGAATATAAATGAATGTGCCATAGATTTTTATGACAGGGAAAAACTACAGAATRCCCTAAGAGCAAAATTAAGTAATGCTGAGTGATATATATTTTACTGTATTTTTTCTTGGGTTAAAAATGTACTTGCTGTAGAACAAATAGATTTTACTGAAGAATTTTAAAAAAATCAACAAACCAAACAAAAAAACTAAAGAAACATCTCACACATAACTAGTCCTCTCTTTGAAGCCTTGAAATATATGATTCATGTGACAAGTTTGGGGARTGACATAGAACAGCTCAGTTCAAGGACCCCAGGGTAAAGATAAAAACATCTGTAAATGAGGATTGAAGTTTGTGAGCCCTGATGTGATCCCAGTCGTGCTGCTGGCTTTGTGTTGGTTGTTAGCAGGTCACCGAGTCCATCAGGTTGTTTTCTCCATGTGGAAAATGGAAGTGACAGTACTGGAGTGTCACAATTAGCATGAAAGTCACCTCCCTTAATTTCAGCTCCACCTCGCTGTGAGCTTTGTCTGTCCTGGTGGCAAAGAGAGACCTCCAGAGAGAGSCTTTATTTACCTGTCTATACAATTAACTTCAATTAAATGAGTCTAAGATGAATCATGCATGAATTAAAAGTGGGAGTGCCATGGTRTGATACAAAGAAGGAAATGGGGAAGGCTTTTTTTTCTGTATGATTTTGAGGAAGCACTAATTTAAAAGTGGAGGTGAAAAGAGGCAAAACTGTGTGCMAAAACCTCCATCCCATTTATGCTGAAGGTGGTCAGAAGAAAACTTTGAACTCTGTGTGAAATGTGGGAAGGAGCTCAGGAAGCAAGATCAGGGAAGATAATGGGATGTTATCTAAAGGGAAGGTGYTCCCAAAGATGGATTGTTGTCTAACCAAGAGTGATGTGAGCCTGTTAGCTCTAAATACAAATACAGGGCAGTGCAGAGAGGGGTGATGAACTTGAATAAGGGAATGTGAAATGTAATCAGAGCTCAGGMAGTGGAATGTGCACAGAGCAAAGTGGCAGAGAAGAAGCTCAAGTGTGAGGAGTGTTGGGAAAGGCTTTGGGATAGGACTGAGAGGGTGGAGTGGGTTTTCTTCTCTTCAAATATCTGTTGGAATAAAGGGTTTGAGGAGGAGACAAGGGCTCTTCTAAAAGGCAGCAAGGAGRATTTAGAAATGTACAATAGTGATATTGAAAAGGCTCAGGAGGGAGAAGGAAAGAAGGAGGCCTGAGAGAAGAACAAATCATTCATGAGATGTTTTGTAAAACCATTGCAGAAATTRTCAGCAGTGTCACTGGCTGAGCCTGGAGCAGACCCCAGTGGGGTGGGAGAGTTGGGAAATGCCCTGGGAAAAGGCAGGGGCAGGATCCAGAGCAGAGAGTGAGAACAGCAGGGCAGCCCATGGACACAAACTGTGCCCTGTGGGTACAAACTGGGCAAAGGCCTGAGCAGAGCAGGTGGAACAGGGTTCACCCTGAGCTGTTGTGCTGTATTTCAGTTGTGGTGGCTGGTGAAACCCAGAGCAGGCACATTGTCCCTGCCAGGTCACCTGGTGAAAGGCTGCACGTGGCAATAAACATCATTTATCTAACCAGGGCTGCCATTTCCTCACTACTGCAACAACACATCCCCTTCCTTTTGGAGAGTGAATTGGAAAGTCAGGTTTGGACCCAGTTCTGCTTCAGAGCCTGGTGTTAAGGTGTGGGTTTGTGAGCCCCTGCCCTCAGTAGCGTCGCTCAGTGACTCCCAGAGGGTCAGATCCTGTCTTTGCTGGGTAGCAGCACACAGGCAGGGTTGTTTTCCTGGGCTCCCTGATCTCCCAGGGGGAATTATCACCGTGCCTCYCCCTGGAAACCCAAATCACACTGCCAGCCAAGCACCTGCTCTGCTCACATCTCCAAAGCCAAGCTGCAGAGCAGCCTGAGAGCTGATCTCTTCATGCACAGGAGAGGCAAGGGAACTCTAAGTTCTCTCCCAGCTTTTCCCTCCCGTCTGTAACAGGTTTTGGGGCAAGAGAAGAGCTGAGCAATGGATTTGGGGTCTCCATGACCACAGAAATCCACTGTGGATGGTGGAAAAACTCACTGTAATGACTCAGTGTGCTGGAGGAAACTGTCCTTCTTGAGCCTTTTATCATATGAACAGAGTCCAGRAGCTTCACTCCTGAACTTTTACAAACACTGTTAAAACAAAGGCAGTTGTGGAGATGCCAGATTTTTCTTTAGGGGGCAGAGCGTGGGCAGTGTACCCATTTATGTGCTGAAGCAAAATAATTTAATTCTGCTTTAGGGCCCAGATATCAAGACCTTCAAAGAGCATCAGAAAGTGGTTGTTAGAGGARGGATGTTGAGCTGAATCTATTACATAAAAGAGAAAATGTCCAGGAGCTATGTGGGACCTTTGGTTCTATTTGATTTCTCTCCATCTTGCCCAGATTTAGAGCCATTACACTACAAGAGAATAAAAACTCTCAGATGAGAGTTGAGGACAAGAACAGACAGGATTGTGTTTTGCCTCAGCTGATGGAGGGACAGGACTTTTTGTCCCTTTCTTTTTTTTCCCCACTGAGGCACCCTGGGTTTAAACTCTCATGATGGTCCACTAAAAACTGAGCAGTTGATGACAAAAAAAAGTAGAGAAGTTTGCTTTGTTTCCTTCCTGCTCTGACTGCCCCATGCTTTGGGCTKGAAAACTGTGAATTAATCTGAGAATTTTGGGGTGGAAGAGATGAAAAAGCTTTCAGCTGGTGGAGTGCACTTTTTGCCCACGGACAGGGATGAGGCATTAAATAGAAAACCCTACTGCCCTTGAGAGGGCAGATCATCCTTTGGTACCAGAACTGGTTTGAATCTCCAGAGCTGTCTGTGTTTCTCTATTTTCTGAGTGGGGAACCCTGAGGTTTAAACCACAGCCAGTTTCAAGGAGCTGTGCAATATTTACATGGCAAAAGTTTTGTGAGGTTAACCCAGTGCTGGTGCCAAAACGAGATGTGGAAAAATTGCAGTGATGTTTCTAATGATCACTTAATGGGAATTTTGACAGAAGTTTCAAACAGAAACAATTTTGTGCTAAAAATGGGACTGCAGAGTTTTTCAGTGAAATCYTTGTGATTTCTGAAGTCTGTTTCAAGACCAATTTTCAGTCAAAGTACTCTTCATATAAATTCAGAGTTCTGGTAACTTGCATAAGGGCTGTAGTAAACAGGGAGAAATAAAACCATTTACACATTTGTTATAGGTTATTTCTATTTTTTTGTGGTCTTGAAAACACKTTTTTCCTGTTTCTCCCCTCATTTTTAAAATTTCTTAGAGTCCATTTGTAACACACTGGGATTCAAAGCCTGATAAATTTAGTGAAGGGTTGAACAACACTTTCATTTCARTCTGCCAAGAATGTTGTGTCCTTGGCTAGAGGAGTCCAGTGGATGAGGAGAGGAATCAGAAATAAGTTTTAGCCATTGGGAGAAGA
>NW_026623707.1:193577-213090 GCF_030028575.1 Malurus melanocephalus
GATTCTTACTACTAAGAGCATAAAAATTTGCTTTTTTTTTTTCTAAAGTCAAATCCCGAAGTTTTTTTTGTGGAAAATAAGAGATTTACAAGGGAACTTATTTTATGAACTTCTATCCAGACTGTRCTCCTAAACTTTTGAGCAAGGTTAAAGATACCATTAAGACATCATTAATATTTTGTGTGCTTCGCATATACAGAGGGTTTTTTTTTTTTTCTTCTGCACTGTTCTCACTCGTAAGAGCAATAAATCTCCCTCAGGAATTAATCTCATTTTAGTAAAATATGCAATGAAATATTTTGAATTCTGTCCTCTGAAAGCAAAGTTCAGCTTGAAGCATTTTTCATTTGGTTCCAAAACATGATTGGACCTGAATTTCTCCCTTTAAAGAAAAACAGCATTAATCTTTGGTTAAATTTCTTCATCTTTTATGATTTTTTGGGGGTTTTTTTTCACATATATGGCTTTAAAAAGAAAAGGGAAAGAGGAAGACAAACCAACAACAGTTTTTTTTGACATCTACAGAGTGTCTTTTCTTAAGCCATAATTGTCTATAATTGTCTGAAATCGTGGACCTGCTCTGCCGGCTGCTTCCCAGGGCTTCCCCACCCAACTCCCTCCAAATGTGCTCATCCTTCCTGCTGCAACTTTCTGTCTGAAGAGTCCCTCAGAGTACTGGAACTTAATTTTGATATTTGGTTCCACTAAATGAGGAGAGGCAGGTTCTTCCTCACGGTTATTCAACATCCCGTGCACAGACATCCTCTGTGTTCATTAAAAAATGAACCTGTACTCCTCCTCCCCTGTCACTGGGAGCATTTTTGGTCTCACCATTTTCAGTTCTGTTGTTGCAATGAGTCGAGATTTCCACGGTGTCGTTCTCCTGTTAGCTCTCAGTAAATGTTCCCCTCCCAAGCATTGCTCCGGGATTTGTTTTCCTTTTCTCAGAACAAGCTGAGTTTGCTGCCTGGAACTGCGAGTGTGAAATTGTCTCGGGGAGTTTCCCTGTATTTCACCCAGATGTCCRGTTTAATCAGCTCTTTGTCAGTCTCTGTGAATTGCTCTAAGTATAAATTCTTTTGTTGTCTGCCTGCCCACTTGATTTACTGCGGCTCCTCGGTGCAGTTGCCTTGAGCGCAGGTAATTGGGAACATCAGCACTTGGAGAAATATTCCCCCTTCCCTGTGTCTACAAAGGTTATATTTATTAATACAAATAAAACAGAGCTTTTGATGGATTCACCTGCAGAACCTCCTTTGAATGCAAATACGGGGTTTGATAAATCAGCAGTGTGGTTGTGGCTTTTTTCAGGTGTGTAAATCTCACCCGAAGAATGAGCAGAGCAGAATCATTCCTTTACAAACCCAAATGAATATTTAATATYTATCGAAGTCTTGGTTTCCAGAACTGCTCACACATCCATCTTCACAATTATTATCTGATTCTACATTTAATTAAGACATGACTAGCCCCCTTTTGACTGAGTTACTGCAGAATCACACCTCATATTTCTACGTTTCATTGCTGTGTTTCTTTTTAATTGAATGTAAATCACGCCTAGGCCTGTTTTGCAAAGTGCTGCTAAACATTAATGCTCTTCTGACTGAGAGCTACGCTCTGTAGGGCTGGTAGGGAGGAAATAAACTTAATGGACTCGATATTACACTTCTTTTAACAAATCATTTAAAAATGAGCACAGCATGGCCAGCGGTGACCCCCATAACCCAGTGGCCTCCGCCGAGCTACTGGCCCTTAGAAGCAGCTCTGCAATTAATTGCATCCCAGTGCTGGGATTGCCAGAGCAAATCACATCAGCAGCCGGGCTCTGGAGCATCTCCTGCCACTGAGCCCAGCACCAGCTGTTCCAGGGAAAGATCAAAATATTCCCCTGGTGGAAAATCATGACATAATCTGCCCGCTGGGGTAGTTCCTTTCTGTGTCTGAGCTGTGGAGCATGCTGGGAGAGGAAAAGATTGATCTCTRCTGTTTTATTGCCTTATCTAAAGTAACTTTGAATCTCCTCAAACAGATGAACATTTCTGATTTTGTTGGGTTTTTCTCATCGCTGCCTTGATGCCATTTTGCTGCCATGAACTCACTGGGTTGTATAAAGGAATGTTGCTCTGATTTGATTTGCATTTTCTTCCAGTTTCTGGGTTTTTCCATTTTGTATTTGTACAGTTTCATTGCCATCTTATTCCTCCTAATCTTTTATACTTCTCTTGGGATCCTTTTATTAATGTCCTGGTCTTGTCAGTTCTAGTTCTTGCCTCAGTTTCCACAGATCAGATAAAGCCAAGGGAATTTTTAACTTCCGAACAGGAAAATTGYTTTTGTCATGGAGATACACCCTGCAAAGATCTGTCCCAAAACTCCCAAACCAGGCAACATTTGTGACCTATCTCAAATCTCCTTAAGGATTGTGGTAACAGCAGTGAATTTAATGAACATGGAGCATGATTAACTTAAGGATCTAAATGYTACATCTTCAAAAGGAAATAAAGGGCTTTTAGGAACAGGAATACATGTGATGCTGCTCCATTTTTTATTATTGTAAGTATTAAATTGTTCAACTACCACAGTGGGATTTTTGAGGCCAGGAATTGGGCTTTGTGTGTCCCTTCCAGCTCAGGACAGTCTMTAATTCCTTGACACCACACTTGCAGGAGTCAGCAGATAAAACCAGACCGCTTAGAAACTCCTCTTTATCGTTACTGTCACTTCTTCTCCTTTCCTTCTTTCAGATGATCACTCAAGAGTGAGATTGCAGCTGCTGGATGGGGACCCTCACTCCGACTACATCAACGCCAATTACATCGACGTAAGGCTCCCGGCCATTCCCCCCGTGACAAACCCGCCCGTGACAAGTGTGCTGATGAAAATGTGGTGTCACTGACACAGGGCCAGGCTGTGGGTCTGATATGAGTGACAGCTGAACGCTGTGCAAACAGCGTGTTGTGACAGGGAGAAGGTTCTCAGTCTCCAGTTTATTTTGTTTGACCAACCCGGACAGATGGAGGTTTCCCGTGTTTGACAGATCCACCCACATAAAGAGGACGTGGGCTAAGTGATGGAGGCAGGAATCAATATCAGCCCCTCACAATGGCATTAGGAGATAGCTGAGATTTGCCAACCACTCCCAAAGTTTTGGTGCAGAAGGCATGTAAACAGACTGACTTGTTTGGAGTGCTGTAAAATAACATTGGAAAGCCAGCCTCTGCCTCACACACAGAGTGATCWCAGAACATGCATTTCTTGAAGGAGCTCCTAAGTCACAGGAGTGGGAAATGTTTAGAATAGTTTCTTTAAAGGATAAAAAACACACTTAGCATTTTCACACAAATTCATACTTTTCTTCTTTCCAAACAAGAAGATGCACTGCTTTGCCTGTTTTCAGTTACCCTCAAGTAACACAGGGCTGGTGGTTTCTGTGGAAATAGTTTAAAAATGCCCCCTTCCTGTTTTGTCTTTGTATTATTCAGCCTGGATGAGATACCCTCATTTAAACCTCTCAGGGCAGCCCAGTTGCCCTTCATTCATTCCATAAYCAATTAAACACTGTCAGAGGACAGCAGTTGGCACTTGGAAAATATCAAACCCATGGTGGGCTTTGTCTGAGCTGTGATCCCACAGACACTCATCTATTTTCTTTCTTTTTTTTCCAGGGTTACCATCGGCCTCGCCATTACATTGCAACTCAAGGCAAGTTCATCCTTGTATGTCCAAATATCTGCAAACCCGCTGCTACTTTGAACTGTTGTGGGAGATATTTGTAGGGTGGCACCATCTGYTTATTAGGTTTTTTATTGTTTATTGGGAATATCTGAATATTGATTATAGGGCCAAAAAAAAAAGGGAGGGACATAGAATTTTCCAAGATATTTAAGGCATTGAAACACCAACTCAGCTGCAGAAATAAAAAATGGCTTGGAGGTGGCAGTCCAGCCTGGAATGTGTCCTTTGTGCATGAAATAAGAGAGCAGAACAAAAAGGGACTTTGTGGATGCTGGGGTGAAATTTCTGGAGTGAAATTGTTTGAGCTGGGCAGTGTGAATGAGCTGTGACTGATGAACCTTTGAGGGGAACTGGTAGGAAATGCATTTGAACACCTCCTTTTGTAAGATATTTGATGAGTTTCCTTTAAGAAAAGAAATAAGGTCGAGAGAGAAGCTCTGGGCTGACAAACCTCATGTGAGCACTTGCTCTTTGGCTGTTGGAACCTGGCATTTTTCTGGGGGAACTCGAGAAAAGGACTGATTTCTGCATGTTTCCTTCCTCCTTCATGATTAAATGATATCAAAGCGTGAAATGGGCAATGTTAGTGCTGCATCAGGTGTGAATTACAGCACAGCCTTAATTACAGCTTCATTCTCATCCATCCGTGTCCCATCACTCAAACACTCACCTGCTGGAGCCATCCCCACTGTTACAGCACCACCATCAAACACCTGCAGTGAGGAAGGGTCTGATCTCTCAGAGAGCTCCAGGCTGCTCAAATCTGTAACCCTGAACTACAGGGGGATGCTCTGAAAGGGAGAGCAGGATCCTGTGGGAGCAGCACAATGCTGGAGAACAGCTGGGAGGAGTTATTGGCATTCCAAGCACTGCCTTGAGATGTCCTTTTGTCTTCTCTCCTGCCCCAGGGCCCATGCAAGAGACGGTGAAGGATTTCTGGAGAATGATTTGGCAAGAAAACTCGGCGAGTGTTGTCATGGTCACCAACCTGGTGGAAGTGGGCAGGGTAAGGCACCACTCCCGGGTGTAAAACCAGGTTTAACACCGAGATCCTGCTCAGCAGAGCTCAGCAGCAAAATGCCTTTTGCTCAAAATGCCTTTGGCTTTTTGCAGTAAGGAAGTGAATTCAGCCACTCTGGGTTTTGCTGTAAAATGCTGGATTTTGTCATACTTAGCTGCTTCCCTTCCAGACTAATAAGGATCGTGTTCCTGCTGTAAGCCTGGGCTTTGGCAGAGTTACACAAATTTATGCCAGCTCAGGAGCTGTCTCCTTCCTCAGTACAGAAGGAAAAATGTACTTCTGTAGTAGTTATTCTTTATCTGGTGATTTGAATACTCCTCCAAAAATCCAGAGGATGTTTGATGGTGTTAAAATTATCCAAAGGCCTCTTTGTGTGACAGTCCAAAGTCTGGAGTTCCTGAGGTTGCTATTCCTGGTGATTTTTGTGGATCCTGGGGCCACCCAGCAGCRTTGGCCTCCTCAACACCCAGCAATTCCCTCTTTTGGGCTGGCATGGACAGGACATCCCTGTGTCAGTACAAGGAAATTCCCAAAACCCACCATGGGACCAAACATGGAAAACACAAAAAGTTTAGTCTGGACCTCAGGGAACAGGAAGACAGAATGTCTGGGGTGGCTTTCTCCAACATGGGCTTTSTTTTAGAGACTTGCTTACCAGAAACTGAAGTTCTTAAAAAATGTTGTCCTGATGTTTGTCACTTTCCATTGCTTTGGTTCTAAGAAAAATTTAAATGATCGTTTACTCAGAGCCATTAGTAATTCAGCTGCTTTGTGTTTGATTTCCCTCAGATCTCATGGTTGAATGCCAGCTGCTTCTGTTCATTTATTGCTATTTATTCTGTTTTACCTTCTACTGACACTTCAGTTTAAAAGAAATGCCTCTGTGCAAAAGAAAAAAAACAAATCACAAACAACAAAAACCCACACCAAACCTACATTAATCATATTTAATATTTATAAAACCCCTTTCAATTATGACTGGAACTGGAACATGAAGCCTGCTTTGCAGCAGCTAATTGCTTCAGCTTTAGGTATTGTTCCACTCATTCATGCTAGAGCATTTAATAACCTGATAGTCTTTTTTAGCCTAAAGATCCCTTCTGGAGCTGCACAGCCTCAGCTTTTATTTCTTCTGTTAGTTGTGCACATGGCTCCTAGAGCTGGCTAAGCTGGGATATGTTTACCTGCTCAGGAGATTTCTCTCTTGAGCCTTAGCTGAAGCCTGTCACAGCTGGTAAAATGCCAAGTTTGTGTCCACATCTGATAAAGAAAGCTCAGAGTCAAACAAATTTAGTGTCTCAACATGYATCCCACAATCCCTGTGAACTGAAATTCTTTGGCTAAAACAGAGGGAGTTCAGAATTGCAGGAGCAGCAGCACAGATTTTTTTTTAAAAGGGGATGGTGGCAGTGACTGCCAGGTATTCTGAMTATCTGATATAGGGAGGGCATGTATGGAAATTCAAAGACTTAAAAAAAATAAAGGGATCTAAATGTTTTCTTTGTATTGTATGGACAACAAAGGGAACTTAAAAAAAAAATCCTCGCTGTGGTTTCTGTGTATGGCAAAGGAATTTTGATCTAATTTATACAGTTAATTTTGGCAATTCTGCACATCAGAAGGAAGCCCCATTTGCATTGGCTTCAGCTTGAAAGTGGAGGGAAATGTAGGTCAGCTCTGACTCAACCTGAACTAGTTCCTCTCAATATTTTTTTTCCTTTTCCCCCCAGGTGAAGTGTGTTCGATACTGGCCAGATGACACCGAAGTCTATGGAGACATTAAAGTCACATTAATCGAGACAGAGCCACTGGCAGAGTATGTCATACGAACATTCACCGTCCAAAAGGTAAGCAGCTCTTCAGGCAGCTGCAATTTGTGTTCAGAAACCCTGGCAAACACACCCAGAACACTCCTGGAGATGGGAGCTGTGCTGTTTGGACAGCCTTCACTTCAGAAAACGGAATTTTTTGACAGGGATTCTGGTTTTGGACAAATGGTTTTACAGGAACATCTTGATGTAGCCACACAAGTAGAATCCACAGTGCATAAAGTTTGACTGCATCCAAAAGGCAGCAGATAGCTGATGGTACGCCAGGAATAATAACTGCCTTGTTTCACAGTGGTAAATGGCAGAGGAAAAAAGGTACCAGCTACAGTGGATGCCAAGCAGGGTCCCCTTTCAACAGAAATGAGAATAGAATAAAAGCAAGAGTAGGAAAACTATCCCCAAACCAGCAGGATTTGGAAGGTTTTGTTACTTGTAATTAGAAATTGGAAGTCGAAGTGTCAGAGTATTCCAGGTCTGTCCAAATTACATTCCAAACACTCAGTAAGTGGTTTTAAAGCTTTTCCAAAAATTCCTGCTCAATGCTCTTCAGCCACATTGGGAAAATCGTTTCAGTCTTCTCATATATCAGCTCCATATTTCATTAAACAGTTGAAAAACTTTATGAAAAATAGTAATGCAAAAATCTGACCAGTTAGAGGAGCTGCTKCTGGATYCCACCYRCATTTCCTRTACAATAAAACATCTCAGCTGACCMACAGTTCTAGGTTACCCTTTGCAGGGCAGATAAAGGTGTGATTTTCACACACCAATGACTCAGTCTCACCAGAAAAGGCAGTTCTGGGTACCATTTCCTGCCCTTTTCACTTGCAGCAGCCTCTCAAACTGAGAATTTTCAGCAGGWGGTGGCAGATAATCTGCTGTTGCCCTTGGTGTGCCCACTTTCCAGGTGTTCATTYCCCAGCCTTTTGCTTCAGTGCCTCAATCAGGATTTAAGAGTGATTTTTTTGTGGTTTATGGCTGTAACACAAGAGAATGTGGATAAACACAGACATGATGTCACCCTGATGAGCTGGGTTTGAGCTCTGAGACCACAGGGTGCAACTGGGAGTTGGTTCCCAGCTCAGTGTTACCCACTTCCCTGGGAACTGGAATTGTCTGCAAACCTTTTTAAAGCAAAAAACAGCTTTGGATACGTTTCCAGTGTAGTGAGAGCTCCRTKCTCATCACCCCTCTSCRAGAGGGAAGGCAGCAKGGAGCAGAGTGTGCTGACTGCAGTCTGATGGAAGAAAAATAGAGGCTGTGTTGTCTCCTCAGAAAGGCTACCATGAGATCCGGGAGATTCGGCAGTTCCACTTCACCAGCTGGCCMGACCACGGCGTGCCCTGCTACGCCACGGGGCTCCTGGGCTTTGTCCGCCAGGTGAAGTTCCTCAACCCCCCGGAGGCAGGACCCATCGTGGTGCACTGCAGGTAGGTCAGATCTGTACCTGGACCCCTCCTCCAGCAGCTTTCCCCTCTCTTTTCTTCTTGCCTGGTGATAATCGACAGCACTTCATCCATTTAGCAGCGTCATTCGTAGGTCTCAACAGGAAATAAGGGAAAGATTAATAATTTTCTTTCCCAGAGTGGTGGAGCCAAGCTGGCATGAGCTGGAGATGAGGGAAGTGGGTCAGGGAGTGGGGAGCACTAAACTGAAGGGTTTGAGCAGCCTTGAGCTCCTTCCTCCATAATTTATAATTTATAATCCATAACTTGAAATCACCCTCCTCAGGACCCAAACTCCTCTGGATTAAAAAGGGAAAAGAAATGTTTAAGGTGGAAGACTGAGCTCCTTTCATAATAACCACTGGAGTAAAGGTGTGCATGCCTTCTGAAGAGTCCCAGGAAAGAAAATTTCTGGAATTGTGTCTGTTGGATGCTCGGAGCAGTGTTGGGGAAGGGGTGAATGTCTGGGACAGCCATTCCAGCCCAACTCACCTCATGTGGCAGAACAGTGCCACAAAAGGACAGGGGGTTTTAAAGCAACTTGGCTTTTCTGTACCCACTTGTGCTGCAGATCTGCATTAAAGGTCCCAGCTGGGCTTGGGGAAGATAAGACAGCTCCTCTCCACAGCAGGGGAGTTGGAACTCCATCATCTTTAAGGTTCCTTCCAACACTGACCATTCTGTGATTTCATGAGCTGAAAAATTTGTCTGCCTGTCAGCCCTTGGGCACCCTGGATTCCTGAAAGCCCCAGAACTGGAATGGGAATCTCAGGCAAAAAAAAAAATTGCCCAGTGACTTCCAGCTAGGCAATAAAAGGAATTAAATTATTTCAAATGCAAGGAAAGGCATTGTTACAAAACCAGAGTTTRGGTTTGTAGCAGCATCTATGTCTGCTCAGGGCATGTGTGAACCACCGAAGAAGAGCACAAGAGAGCAGAGCTGGCTGTCCCAAAATCTCACCCCTAACCAATCCAAAGGGAATTGCCTCTAATTCCCACTCTGTGTCTTGAGAGAGAAAATGCATCCCACAACTACTTTAAAAGGAAAATAAATTAAAACTTATCTTTTTTAAGCAGTTTTAGATTGGGTGGGTGTTTTGTTTTGTTAGAATATTTTTTTTTAGCAAGCAGTGAGTCAGTTTTACAAGCCTAAAGAGCTGGCAGAAGGGAATTCATTTAGAATGAAACTCAGGGCCTGAGTTTGCTCCTTTGGTGCCATGACACGGGTCTCGCCCTGGAAGGTGCCTGAACCTGACTCATTGTCACCGAGACTGCAAGGAGAGATTTTTCATCCTTCCCATTTTAATGAATAAATGCCATTTCCTCCATGTTATTTATCTGCTTTTGAATTTTAATGCCTTGCTTTAAGTGGTAATTACCAAATTCTCTCCACTGATGCCTGGCTGGATAATATCACTGTTCGATATTTATGAAGTGCCAGGATCCTCTAAATATAGAACTGTTCTAACTATTTGTTATAATTCTGAAAAGCTGGGAGATAAAGGGAGAGGAAATGCCACTTATTCATTAAAATTCTRCAAATGAAAAATATCTTCTCTCTATTCAGCAGTTGATTAATCTGGTCCATTAATTTGTGGTCATTCATATCTCCTTGCTTTCGGCTCTGGTGGAGTTTTCAGTGCAGATGAAGTTCCCTGGTGTGAGCAGAGTTTTCCTTCAGAGAAATGTGAAGAGAYATTCTCCTCTCTCCATCCTTCACACCTGGGCAGTTTGGGTGATTTCCCAGAGGGGAAGGAGGGCACGATGACAACACAGTTTTGCAGCAGATGGCCCAATTCTCACAGGCAGTGGGGAGCTCTGAACTGAAGGATTTGAGCAGCCTCGAGCTCTTTCCTCTGTAATTTATGATCCATAACTTCAAATCAYCCTCCTCAGGRYCCAAACCCCTCTGGATTAAAAAGMGAAAAGAAGTGTTTGAGGTTGAGGRCTGAGCTCCTTTCATCATGCCCACTGGAGTAAAGGTGTGCATGCTTTCTGAAGAGTCCCAGGAAAGAAAATTTSTGGAATTGTGTCTGTCTGCAAGCTGAGGGCTGCTCCAATACACCCTGAGTGATTGAGAGGTGTACGGGTGAAACGACCTGTAAAATCACAGCGAGCATTTTTGCAACTTTTTGTTGATGTTCAATAACACAAAGGTTTCCTTTCTGCTTCTCTTTTAAAAAATATTCTTTCCCTTCATTCTCTTAAATCCTTCCAGAGGAAAATGAATTCAGCAGGGAGCAGGAGCAGCTCCCATGAGGAGACAGCGCAGTGTGTGCTGCTGTCATTCTCTCCCCCGCAGAGCCCTGCCTCTCCACGCTCCCTTGGTCACTCAAACCCTCCTGTATTTCCCTTTTCCAGCGCTGGGGCTGGCAGGACAGGGTGCTTCATCGCCATTGACATCATGCTCGACATGGCTGAGAACGAAGGCGTGGTGGACATCTTCAACTGCGTGCGAGAGCTGCGCTCCCAGAGGGTCAACCTGGTGCAGACAGAGGTGGGTGCCAGCAGCTTCCCTGCTCGAGGTGCTGCTGTCCTGTCAGCTCCTCTGCCCAGAAATTCATTCAGTCRACACCGGCTCGCTCTGTGCCTTGATTATGCAGAGCTTTCCTTGGCCAAACATGCCCGGGTTTGCACCGAATCAATTCGCCGGCAGCTGCTCGYGGCCTCTGAGACAGGAGGGCAAACCTTGGAGTTTGGCTCTGTGCATCGCTGATTAATTTTATTCTCATGGTGGGAAAAAAAGAGCTCCTGAAAGCCTCTCATGACTCATTCATGGGGATGCTGCAGGCTCCAGTAGTACCTAGTGTATATCAATTACAAGCTAAGCAAACAAAACCTCCTTGATTCCAGCTCTGGGTGCTGATGAAGCAATCTGCTCCATCACAGCAGCTGCACTGACTGCTGTGGAACTGTTATCCTCTTGCACAGGTTTTATTGTGTGTCCCTTAACCCCTTCCCCTCCTGAGGGACAGGACAATAGCCTGGAACAGAAAAGAGCTGTTCACTTTGTTGGAGTTTCTATACTTAATTCAGGGGAAAAGCTTTACCCAAAATACCCCAAGCTYGGCGTTCTGAAGAGGTGACCTGACAGCTGTTTCTGTACAGTTGTRCCAGGGGAGGTTAAGATTGRATATTAGGGAAACATTCTTCACTGMCAGGTTGTCCAACCCTGGCACAGGCTGTCCAGGACAGTGGKGGASTCMCCAACCCTGGRAGGATTTCACAGACATGGAGATGTGGCACTTGGGGACATGTTCAGTGGTGAATTTGTCAGTGTGGGCTGGACACAATTATTTTAGAGGTCTTTTCCAAGCTGAACAATTCCATGATTCTCTGGTGTTATTGGAGGTCCCTCCCTGACATCTTTCTCCCAGTTGTGGACAGAAAGACTTCACAACCTGATTTCCTCCCCAGCCCATCCCCATTTTGTCCCAACATCCCTGAGAGTGCTGACTTTCCCATTTTTCTTGTAAATCTGCAATGAATCCGTGAGAGCTCACACTCAATGATGGATGAAATACGCTCACAAAGCTGTCACGCAGCACACGGTGTAATTTGTCTCCATGCGAAAACAGAGCCAAATATGCATATTGGGCATGACTTAAGGAAAAAAGAAGAGTGATATTTCATGATGTGTATGCAAAATAYGATTTTAATATCTCCTCCCCTCCCTGGTGCAGGAGCAGTATGTGTTTGTCCACGATGCCATTTTGGAGGCGTGCCTCTGTGGCAACACGGCCATTCCAGTTTGTGAGTTCAGATCCATATACTACAAYATCAGCAGACTGGATCCACAGACCAATTCCAGCCAGATAAAAGATGAGTTTCAGGTAATTTCACATGTCTCAGCCACTGCACTTGGTGTTTTGAGGGTGTTTAATCAATTTCTGTGTGTTGCTTTGTGATTTCCAGCAGGGCAGATAAGGGGGACACTGAGCCAAGGTTTGATTTCAGTTGATTTTTGTTGTAGTACTACTGGGCCAGTSAGGGGTTGGGTTTTGAGCATGGACTTCTCAGCTTTCAGCAAGGAAAAAGATGTCCCCATCACTCCAGAGGGTCAAGGACACTAATTTTCACGCACCATGCTGGGTTTCTTATTTTAACAAATACTCTGTTGTTCATTTTCTTCCGTAATTTATGCAGATTGTGGGAAATTTAGGGCAAAGTGAGTTTGATGGGAAGGAAAGAGACCTCTACTATTTGTTGAGGCCACTCACAATCAGAGTAAAAACATGGAAATTGCTTTAATTGTAGTAAATTCCCACCTCTTCTCCCAGGAAAATGTCTTTTGCAGTAGGAGAATGTCTTTTGGGAGCCCCAGCCTGAGTCAGAGGCCTCTTTTCCTCCCTCTCTGTGCAAAGGGAGGATGTGTGCCTTTTATCTGAAGCCTTCCAGGGAATCATCAGGGTTGGTATAGTGAGATAAAGGATGTGGATCCCAACTGATGACAGTTCAATTAMAAAAAGATCAGGTTCTATCGAGTGATAGCAGATCTGCAGAAGTGTTTCTGGTTCTGAGAGCTTGGCGTGAAGGAGCCAGAGCTGAACTTCATCAAATGCAGTTTGAAAAAACCACACGATTAAAAAAAAAAAAAAAGCCATCGCTTGCTGGGTGTATTTTGTCATGATATGAGATGGGATTTGTCGCCTCTGTGCTTGTTCTTTTGAGCTGCCAGGGGCTGGCAGCTCCTGTGGGAAGGAGCTGCTCCGCTGTGCTTTGCATAAGAAGTTCGATGTCTGTCTCGTTGCAGAATCTATTTTTATGGGATTTTGGCTCCGAGCGTTGCTCAGCCCTAATTGTCAGGATTTCATGCAAAAGCTGGTATCTTTGCTGCAATCTTTAGGAAGCAGTTGATCTAACTATAGATCTGTGGTTGCAGTTTGTGTTGTTTAGGTYCTGCTGGCCCTGAGGTAAGGCTGGATGTCTTTCTCATGCAGTACATGTTGTCTGGACTCACAAAAGCTCACTCTGGAGAATGTTTTGCAATCTGAATCAGTACAGGAACAAGGGAGAGAGGGGAATGACATAAGAGTTAGGAGTTAATCAGGCAGATGACTTGCCAGTGATTATCTGCCCTGTCAGGGACCTGAGATTTTGTGTTGTTTCCCCAGCCAGACTCTTTCTTTCCATCTCCAGACAAAGTAGAACCCAAATAATTTAGAGCAACTGTATTATTTCAAGCKTTATGCTTTGACACTTTTCTTTACYTTGGATTGTTTGACCTTCCTCTTTTCTTCATTCATAACCTCTCTGTGGCAGAAGTCCAGTTCTTTGTGAGACTTTTTTCGGCCCCTAAATATTTTGTATTCTTCTAGCTGCAGAGAGTTCACTGTAGGACTCCACAGGCTTTGCTCAGGAAGGGGAGATGTGAAAGTGAAAACACAATGACATCAGACAGCCACTGATCTACCACCACTTAAGCACTGGTGTTAAGATGCATTCACTTTGATTTCCCAGTTTTGATCCTTGCTGACCAACCTGGACTGGTTTGTCAGGAGGCCTCTGCAAAGGGGAGCACAAAAGAAAAATAGATTTAAGSAAACATAGTTTGTCAAGCTGTGGCAAAGGCAGATAACAGCCAAAGACTGACAGCAARGCCCCAGAGATTGGGTATGACTGTGTAAGCGAAGCATCCTGCATGTCACTTCAAAAAGATATAGCAATCTAAATAATGTATGAAACAAATAGACTTTTCTGTTTAAAAAACCTCAAAACAACATTTTATCCTATGTTTTTACAAGCCAAATCAGTAGTCTGAGGAATCGCCAGAGGCTCTGAACGCAGTTTGACCTGCTGCTTGGTCAATACTCAGGGCACACCTGCACAGGACCCATTGTAGAGGGGGAAGGATTTGTGTTCCACCGTACAGATGGTAGAAACAGCAGGAGGTTTCACTCCATCACCAGCTCAAGGCTGCATTTTACACCTGTGACACTTGATTCCAACTTCTAGGAAAGAACAGAAATGTTGTCTGGTTGCTCTGGGGGTTTAGAGCTGGAAATGGTTGGGAGRTRTAGAGTGYCCWCAATTTTTGGAGGAGTTCCTCAGGRCAATCTCCAAAATGCAAYGTGTTATAACAGCAACCAGYKCCTTARCRCTCCTTCCTTTTACCTCTGGGRTGCCAAAGCTCCACTCCGAGTCCCTTTAAAGCAAACACATTGTGCACATGGAAGCAAACTGAAAGGCTTGTTTGTGTCCTTGTTGCCCTGGCCAGACCCTGAACATCGTGACACCGCGGGTGCGGCCGGAGGATTGCAGCATCGGGCTCCTGCCACGCAACCACGACAAGAACCGCTGCATGGACGTGCTGCCCCTGGACCGYTGCCTGCCCTTCCTCATCTCTGTGGATGGCGAATCCAGCAACTACATCAACGCTGCCCTCATGGATGTAAGCACTGCTCTGCCCCCACCYGCTTTGTTCCTTCTCGGGGTGATTTTCTGGGAGAATGGATTTAAAGAGGAGAAGTTATTTAGCTGTAAATGCTGGTCTGATATTGGTGCCTAAAACAAAGCTCACCTGAAACAGAAGCCAGAGAAAGTTAAGAGAATAAAAGCAGACAAATTTAACCCATGCCTACTGGTGCATTAAGGGCAGACAAAGTCTCCTCCTGAGGCTACACCCAAAATGGACCCTAAGTCACAGGAACCTCTCCTTTTGTAAGTTCTGTCTTATTCATATATTGGGCCTCAATTCCCCAATGACACCTTCAGATGATGATGTCAACCACCCCAATCTTGCTCCCCCCAATTCTCTGTTGTTTCCATATTTTGGGGCTCTGAGGCAGCGAGGTGTCCTTGGATTCAGGCTCAGAGAGGAATTGTTTGGTCTAAAGATGGGAAAGCAGGAACTTTAGCACTGTACTAGAGAAGTACAAGAATACAGATGCATGAAAATATAGAAACTAAAAATCCTAAGGCATCAATATCTCCAAACCAGGCAAAGCACATGAATTTCCTCTTCATCACCAAAATATGTTCTCTAGATTGTTATTATCACAGGGAAGTGRTCACAGMAGCAGCCTGACAGAGTTCAAGCTTTTGGACAAYGCTTTTGGGAACTCTTGGGGAYGGTGCTGTGCAGAGCCAGGAGTTGCACTCAATGATTCTTGAGGATMCCTTCCAACCCAGCTTATTCTATTCTATTGTGTGATTCTGTGATCACACACCATGGTTCTCCACACTGGTAGGAAATTTTTGGTAAAGACATCCCTCAGTGTGCAATCTGAGGCTGTATCACAGGAAGGCAGATGCACAAAGCAGTGGTGGGACAGCTCTTCCCRTATGTTGGGTCTTGTATCCATTGGGAAGATAAATATTTGCCAGGTCAGCTCTTTGAAAAGGATAATTTGCAGTGTGGAGTGAGGGATTGATTTGATCTTGTGCAGTTAAGAATGTGGGAGTGCAGGGATCAGATGTGCAAAATATTTTCAGGCTGAAGGACGTGAGTTGAGCTGATGTGACTCTGTCCAAAGGCGTTTTCCCTTGTTTTGTTTATAGCCTGGGATCTCACAGCACGGGTCAGCTGTGGAGGGTGAATTATGTTGATGGCTTCTTTTTGCTGCGGTGCCTTTGGACACAGATGTCTTTAATGCCACTAATTATTGCAGTTGGAGCTTGTGTAAAYATGATCCAGGGTGAAATGCCATCATTTTCCCCGTGGCAGTGGCAGTGATTTTTAATTTTGTCCGTTCTTCACTCTTTGGGAAATAGTGACACTGCTGCATTTAAGATATTCAGTYAAATGGTCACAGGATTTATTTTAGATATTTTTCAGTAAGATTGCGATGTTTTCAATGCAAACATGCCTAAGGAAACTTGTTTTTCAAAGTGTGTTCAGTGCCTTTGCACATCTGCAGAAGCACAGTCTAGTCTTCTGTGGTTTCTTAGGGATTGGGAATGTTTGTACATTTCAGCCCTCATTACCTCAAATCCCTTTGCTAATATTTGTATCCTTCCCCACAAAATTCCAGTGAATTAATTTTTTTAGTACAAAGCAATTTTTCACCTGTCATTGAAATTCAGCTGCTACGATATTCTCTGGCTYGCCTTAATCTTTCTATAAAAGAATCAGGAACTTTTGGGGACAAAAAAAAATCACAGGGGAACAGCCAAAATCCTGCATTTTCATAGCTGTTCCTGTTGAGGACAGACTTGAAAATTATTTTTTTCCCCTGTAGCTTCATGTCTGAAGTCTTATGCTGAGCATGGACTTATAGAGGATACCGTCCACCCCATATTACCTTGAAAGGAGCAGTACTGTCCCTCACTTTTCCCTGAAACAATGGAACAAAATCCTTAAAAAATGAGGCTTTAGTCACATCATGAGCCAAGCAATGCAGAAGTGATGATRGATTTGTGTTTAATCCATGGGGTTTGGAGAAAATGTAAGTTTATGTTTCCCTGACATCATCACTCCCCCACAATCCCACACACGTTCCCTTACAATGTGAATTCATAATTCACGTTTCCGTGTCACTTTCCCATTAAAACAGGACAGTGAACCTGGTTCCTCACCTGGGGAAGGTTTCTTTCGTGTCCTAATGGCAAACCCCACAAGCTCATGTGACCTTAGCCCCGAGTTCAGCCAGGTTTGCAGTCTGCTGCTGGCACACAATGAAATAATCATAGCAGGAGCAGGATGATGTTCAATTAAGAGATAAGACTCACTCTTTATTTGCCACTCTGGTGCCATCATTGGGCTGGTACTTCACAGCTTTTGACCCATACTGGTGTTTCTAGATGTGAAAGGCATAATACGGGGAAAGAAGTCCATTCCAGACTTTAATTTCTCAACAAATTGTTTCCTTTTTCTTCTCTCTACGTTGTGGCCCATCACCCTCCTCACATGTGCACACTCAGAAGCATCTTCTCCCCCTCCCAGCATGGTCTGCCCAGCACTTCTACCCACATCTGACTCACACGGAGGAGGAAAGGCAAACCCCCACAATGGGCAGCTTAATACTTCAGGGTTTTACTTATTTCTTTGCTTTAAACCCAAAATTTTCTTCTCTTGGAGGCTTTTTTTGTGATTTTTTTTCTTTTTTTTACCCCAGAATTAGCGTGCCTTTTGATTCAAGCCTGCTTCACAGATGTACAGCACAAAGGACTGTGCAGTTTCCARGCTCATTTAAGCCTTGCTTGCCATGGTTGGAAAATGATAAAGTTTTCAGCTTGTTCCTTTTCATCTCTGAGAGCCTCATAATCGTTCATTAACTGAGCTCCACAGAGGTTGGGAGCTCCACCCCTTCGTGCTTAGGGAAACGGAGGTCAGGGGGGCTTTTTTGAGGTGAAAGAATAATATCAGAAATTAAATGCCGCGGTCACAGGTTCTGAATKGTGCCCCACAAACTCATAAAGGATGGCTGGGCTCCAAATGTGCCACCTCTGCCACACTGMACCCCCAGGCAGCCATAGCAGATGGGAATAATCCCTTCTGGAGTTCCTCAAGGCCTTTGCAGCATAAAGGAGAGCATTTGCTTCCAGCTGTTTTCCTTCCAATTATTAATATTAGTGATAGTAGTAGCAGTAGTAGTAATAGTAGAATTAGCATTATTTGCTGAGTCTCAAAATATAAATAATTGATTTGGGTAATCTCTGCTCTTGTGACACTTCTTTAATGAAATGTCTTCATTGGGAGCAAAAGAATCCCATTACGAGGCGTTCATTCATTGCGGAGCGATAACAAGGAGCAGGAGATGTGATTTGTATAATCTGGTTAAATGGCTCCGATTGCCTCCCCACAGCCTCCCGGCTATAATATTCCTTTGAATAAAAGTTGATTGAATTTTTTTTTTTAATTTTTTTTTAACTAATCTCTCTCTTTTGTTAGAGCCACAAGCAACCTGCTGCCTTCATTGTCACCCAGCACCCTCTGCCCAACACGGTGGCRGATTTCTGGAGGCTGGTGTTCGACTACAACTGCTCCTCGGTGGTGATGCTCAACGAGATGGACGCAGCACAGGTCAGTGGCTCTTCATCCCTGCCACATCAGCTCCTCCTCAAATCCTGGTGGTTTGCAGAGCTGCTCCTGCCACTTTCTTCAGCCTGCCCACCCCAATAAATAAATCATGGGGAGTTGGAAAGTAATAGGTGATGTTTGGGGGTGCAGTGAAGAAGAAGTCCATGTGCCTGGTTCTTTGTTTCTGATCCTTGCTGCCATTAATAGGGATCACAGAGTCAGAGAAGGATTTRGGTTGGGAAGGGACCTTAAAGCTCATCCCATTCCACCCCTGCCATGGTCAGGGACACCTTCCACTGTCCCAGGCTGCTCCCAGCCCCGTCCAGCCTGGCCTTGGGCACTGCCAGAGATCCAGGGGCAGCCAAAGCTTCTCTGGGCACCCTGTGCCAGGGCCTGCCCACCCTCTCAGGGAACAATTCCTTCCCAATATCCCATCTGTTTCTGCCATCCTTCAGCTTAATGCTATTCCCCCTTTTCCTATCATTCCATACCCTTCTGAAAAGTCCCATTCAAGCCTTCCTGTAAGCCCCTTTTATGTCCTGGAAAGTTGCTATAAGGTCTCCCCATTTATTATATAAATACTTTGATATAAAAGTATATAAAGTTCATGTATTTAAAAGTATTAAAATGTCTTACATATGTACCTCTTATGTTACGGAATTACTTTGCATTTGCAGGCCAAAATTTCTCTCCCAAACCAAATTTCTTCCCTTCCATATTTTTATCTGTGTTTGGTTCAGAAAAATAGTCCCTACAACAATACCAGTGTGTTTCACACTTACCTTTTTCACATGGTATTTCCAGAAGAATAAAACCAAGAGAGCTGAAATAAATTGAAGGATCTTTCCCCTGAGATTGCCAGCATGATTCTGTAATACCGAGAAAGGCATTTTGCACAGTTTGAGAAGAACATAGTGTTTTCTATCTTTTTTTTTTTTTTTTTTTTTTTTTTGTTTTAATTCCGTGTGCAAGTTGGTTTTTGGCTACTGGACACAGCATTATTTTCAGGATTTGAGCTTGCCAGGGAGGAGTTTCTGCCATTCCTCCTGCCCTGGTGTCTCCAGCCACCTTGCTGACGAGTGCCAGAGGATAACAGCTCTGAAAAAGGCATAATCATGCAATTTGTGTGGAGAGTACATTTGGCATGGCTAATTCACCCATTACAGCACTTGTTCAATGAGAGGAGAGGAACCCTCAAGCAGTTGGTACTTCATGGATTAATTTTTCATTTGTCTCTTCCYTGTCTTACCACACTTGAAAGCAGGGAAATTACTGGTCTTGTTTTTGGCTGGTGATGGAGAAATCAATCACGCCAGTCCTTTAGGGATGTCCCACCRGGAGCAGCTCTGTGGGATTCCCCTMSAGCCCCAGTGGGAGCTYTGCTGGTGCCCCACAGAGTYCCACMACTCTGCGAGGAACCAGAGCTCCTCTGAACCTTCTGTTTCCCTCTCCAATCCACTCTCCTCGATTCTGCATCTTGGCTTTGAATCCAGAGACAAATTTTATCTTTTTTTTTTTTTTT
>NW_026623707.1:213261-216571 GCF_030028575.1 Malurus melanocephalus
TGTGGGCACAGGAAAGGGGTTTGGCAGAGCATGAAGTCACTGTGACAGTTTCTGTAGCACGGTGTCACCTCCCTCAAGAGCACATCCAATGCCAGAACACCCAGGAGGCACTGGAAGTTAAGGAGGATGGGCAAGTTTGTATTTTATGAGCTACCCAGACAAGGTGTGACAGTTTGGTATCAGAGAATCATTTGGGGTGGAAAAGACCTCTGGGATCATTGAGTCCAGCTGTTTCCTCAGCGCTGCCGAGGCCACCACTGGCCCSTGTCCCCAAGTGCCACATCYACATGGCTTTGAGATSCCYCYAGGGATTTATGAGCCCRCTKCTCTGGGCAKCCTGTGYCRAAGCCTGACMAYCCTTTCAGTGAAGAAATTTTCCCAAAATCCAACCTGAACCTCCCCTGGCCCARCCTGAGGCCRTTCCCTCTCCTCCTGTCCCTGTTCCCTGGAGCAGAGCCCRACCCCCCCGGCTGYCCCCTCCTGTCAGGGAGTTGTGCAGAGCCACAAGGTCCCCCCTGATCCCCCTTTGCTCCAGGCTGAGCCCCTTTCCCAGCTCCCTCAGCCTCTCCTGGGGCTCCAGACCCTTCCCAGATCTGTTCCCTTCACACTACACACAACCATGGTATGACTGAACCTCACAGCAGTGGCCTCAGCCCATCAATCCAGCTGGTCCAGAYCCCTCTTCTGATCCTTCTGATCCTGCAGGAGATCCTCAGATCCATTGTGGAGATGAAGTTTCTGGAAGGGAACTTGACACTGGGCCTGCATTATCCCGGTATGGCCATGGTGTCATCATTTTTCTGTCCATGCATGATCCAGACTGCTCCTGAGCACAAGGAAAAGCTGCAAATAAACCCATGTGGAGCACAGAGAACACAACAGTTTTCGGCAGTGTATGTACCTGTGTGTTTGGAGAGGTGGCCATCCCCAGACCTGCTCTGGGAGAGGCAGATTTTCCATATTAAGGAAAGGTTTAATAATTTCCTGCTGCACCCCGAGTTTGTTCCTGTCTCCCTGCCTGTGGGACGGACAGTTCGAGAGGAGATCATGAGGCAGCTTGAAAGTCTGAACGAAGAGCAAAGAAACCTTTCAAAGGACCTGCTTGTGTGGTCTTGGCTGGCTTGCTTAATCCTGAAAAACTAACAAGGGCAAAGATGCATGAGATTGTGACAACATCCCACCCAATTTCAGTCCTGTCTGATCAAAGGGAGAACAGGAGCGCAGAATTAATGCAGCCGCATGCACACACTCTACACTGGTGCTGGCAGTGATTGAACTTGAAAAGCTCGAGATCAAGTTCAAATGAGCATCTGGGGGTTTCAAAACTTGTACAAAATTACACTTGAAAATAGGGAGCAAAAACAAAGCCCGCAAAGAAATACAATCTTAGCAGAAATTGCTAATGAGATCTCATGGATTTTTTTTTTTTTTTGCCATAATCTATTTCTAGATGGATTCCAAATCCTTAGATTGGAATTTGTGTGCATAGGATGTTTTTTGTCCTTTCAACTCAGTAAAATCAGCACAAGAAAAAGAATTCCAGCCTACTTCACAAAGTTCAGAGATGCAGTTGTGGTTCACCCTGAAAMCAGAGTTGCTCTTTTTGCTCTCAGAACAGACTCACTCTCTTTCCCCTGCTCACTGGTAGGGCCAGAAAGATAAAGAGTTCATCTTACAGGARAAAAAGAAATTCCAGTTTCTTTGAATTAAGATTAATTTTCTTGGTGCCTGTACTTTTTCCTCATTTTTACCRAATCTCTATGGCTCCTATTAAATTTATCTACAGACACTAATCTTTTAATGTTCCTGTTAAATCTCTGCCCCTACAGAAGCTTCATTTGTCAGCYACCTTCTCCGCACCTCTAGACCTGAATTCAATTAGCTCCAAATTGTGTTTGTACGAAAAAAAAAAAGGGGGAAAAAAGTCCAGGCTCTAAAATATATTTCTATTTTTCTTCATTTTCATGATAGAAAATGTTTTACTGAGCTAGAATGAGAGATTTTCTCTTAACAAAGCCATGTTATGCAAGACTGGTGATGGATTTTGAGCTGACGCCAGATTGGTGATGGATTTTGAGCCAGTTATAAATCCAAAAGGAATGACTGGATATGCATTTCCTTGTTAACAATTAAGATTTCTGACTGGTTTTGTGTTTTTATTTCCAGCTCTGCATGCAGTACTGGCCGGAGAAGACGTCCTGTTGTTACGGTCCAATCCAAGTGGAGTTTGTGTCAGCAGACATCGATGAAGATATCATCAACCGGATATTCCGGATTTGCAACATGGCCAGGGTAAGACAGGAGAAATGCCCCATCCCCTTGTTATTCTAAAAACCACATTTTGGTGGTTTAGAGATGCAGARTCTCCCACCTAGGAACGAAATTCTGCTGCAGCCACTTCCTTTAATTAACATTTAATCAGCCTGCCTTGCTAAAGGACTCCTGGCTGAAGGCAGCAAGGGGGTTGATATGAGCTGAAAATCTGTATTTAAATGGTGAGCATTTTTCTGTGTGTATTTGAGAACAATTCATCACTTGGTAGCCAATATAAAGCCATCAGTATTGCAGGAAATAAACTGGGGTAGTGTCAGCAGCTCTCCATCTGTCAGCTCCCAGGCAGCGTCTCTGAAGACAGATGCAATGTTTACTGGCTAGACTGGGATTCCCAATTGMCACTGCTTTCCCTATAAATAAGCAGCTGCCATTTCTCTGAGCARCTCTTTGTCTGCGTCCCTCAGCCCCAGGACAGCTGAAATGATAGAAACAAAGTTTATCCGCACRCTGAGCCCTGGCAATCCGACTTCAKGGCTGCAGGAAAAGGCTGCAGCAGAGGATTTTTCTCTCATTAGTTGTTTCCTGGATTGATTGTGTTTCCTTTGTCGATCCTCTTTCATTTTTCCTGGTCAGAAATGGAAGCAGGCCCCACAAATTGTATTTCCATGCAGTTTAACGCTTCAGTCTCTACATAGCCAGAGCCTGGGCAGCAGTTTGGCTGCGGCACTGCGGAGGGAATGGCCCAGCCACAAATGTTGATAAATTGATTGTATATCAGACCCTTTTCTGTGTCCCAGGGAGAGCCTGGGGTCATACAGCTGGTCAGACCAAGGCTCTGTGACTCTCAGGATGGAAATGGCCTGTGCGCACTCACAGCTCTGTGCAGCTATCCGTGTCCAACACCACTGCCAGCCTCCACAGTCCCCTGAGAATTTTTGAGGGCTGCCTTTATGCTATGGCACAGCACAGGCAGCCAGGAAAGAGACATTTGGTGTGTTTGTGCAGTTTGGTGAAGCTTCATTCTGGATGAATGAAG
>NW_026623707.1:217644-228751 GCF_030028575.1 Malurus melanocephalus
CGCATTGTGCAGCACCTGCAGTACATCGGCTGGCCGGCCTACAGGGACACGCCGCCCTCCAAACGCTCCCTGCTCAAGGTGGTCCGGCGGCTGGAGAAGTGGCAGGAGCAGTACGACGGCCGGGACGGGCGCACCGTGGTGCACTGCCTGTGAGTAGGGCGGCCATATGGCTGTGGGGCCTTATGACATGGGGCTGGCTGAGCATGGCTGGCTGTGGGGATCTGCTGCTTCAGCTGGGGAAAATGGAGTTAAAGTGCATTTGTGATATACTTCAGGTTGAATATTGTGCTGCTTTATGGCACCCTGGCCCAGGGGTTTTGTTGATTAGCTCCAAAAGCCCCGGTACGCTGTAGTGTTGTGACTGGAACCCAGACAGAGCCGAGGCAGCCCTGCCCCRTGCCCAGCTCTGAGCACAGAACTGCTGAGAGCCCCAGAGCAGGGARGAGMAGTCCCTGAGTGCCCCTGTCCAGYRCTKCCAGGAATTCCTCAGCCYTTCCATCCCTGCCTCATGTCCTACAGGTCTTCACTTCCAYGGAAACACAGAACGGTTTGAGTTRAAAGGCACCTCAAAGTCCATYCCATCCCACCCCAGCCATGGCAGGGACACYTTCTGCTGTCCCAGGCTGCTCCAAGTCCYGTCCAGCCTGGTCTTGGGGCCTCCCCACTCTCATGGGAGAATTTCTCCCCAGTATCCCATCTAACCCTGCCCTCTGGAAGCCATTCCTCCTCRTGCCCTTGTCCAAAGTCCCTCCCCAGCCCCTCTCAGAGCCCCTTGAATATCCATGACCAGCCCTTACATTCCAGGCCCTCCTCAGTGTCCACGGGGTGGGATCTGTGTTCTCTCCTTCCCTCAACCTCTCCAGCTTCACCCCCACCCCTTTCCTCCCACTCYCAGGAATGGTGGAGGACGCAGCGGCACCTTCTGCGCCATCTGCAGCGTGTGCGAAATGATCCAGCAGCAAAACATCATCGACGTGTTCCACATYGTGAAAACGCTGCGGAATAACAAATCCAACATGGTGGAGTCRCTGGTAAGGCTTTGCTCTGCTCACTCCCCCACCCAGTGTGTGCCAGGGACTTCAGGATAGGTGAGAAAATGTCATGCCTTGCTTCAGGGTGAATCAAAATGAATTTTGTACATGAAGCCATCAGAATTAAAACTGGTCCTGTTTTAGCATGGTCAGTAAATCTTCCTGCTTTTCTTTTTGAGAAGAGGGGCAGGGTGATGGACACTGTGTCCATGCCCAGATGCCTCAGTGGGTCAAACCCCACAGAGGGACTGTGGGAATAGTGGGATTTGTCCTGCTGTCCATGCAGGGGTTTGTCCTCCTGTGCTGGGTGCTCTGACACGGCTGGAAACCAGGAGGGGAGACCAGTTCAGCCCCAGGCCTGGCTCCCTGCAGCCCARGAGATTAAACTGTCCTGGATTCAATCATCCCCATCGATCACACTGAGGTTGTGCCTCTAAAGCAACACGTGCAGTGAGGGCTGGAGGCAAATAATGAATAGCCCAGGTTGGGGCTGTCCCTTGGAGTGCTTTTCCCTTCTACTGACRACTCCATTTCCCACCAGTGCTCGCTCAGGATCCCACAGGAACACAACCAGGGYTTGTCTGGTCGTGCCAAAGGCTGTCAGAAAGAGGCAGGAGGTGTTTGTGCTCATAGAATGAGGTTCTGAGGGATATACTCATACCCTAATGCCACCTCTCTGTGTTCTCTCTTCCAGGAACAGTATAAATTTGTATAYGAGGTTGCACTGGAATACTTGAGTTCCTTTTAGCCCTGTGAAGGGAGGGGACCCCACAACGTGCCAGACCCCAAACTCTGGCAGATGCTTCTCCCCTGGCCCACACTGCAAGGCAGTAAGGAGTGTGGGAAGGAAAACTTCTCCTTCCTGGAGCAAGAGACTGAGGCTGCAGAGACCTCGCTGGAAGGAGGAGCCGATGCCTGTGTGTGCTGCTGCCTGCTTTCTATTGGAACATCTACTGCTTCTTAAATAACCTACTGTAAAAATTAGCAAAATGGGAGACAGGCTGAAAGACTGGACTTTCTAATCCCCTCTGACTTCTCTCCTCTTTTGGATTGTATTTTTGCTCTGCTTGCTGCAGAGTGGGGAAGGAATGAAACCCTTAGGAAATTCTCTTTTAAATGTCTCCTTTTTAATTTATAATTTTGTTCTCAAGTCCCAGCCTTTCATTTTTTTTTTTTTTTTTTTTTTTTTTTTTTTTTTTTTTTTTTTTTTTTTTTTTTTTAAAAAAAAAAAAAAAAAAAAAAAAAAAAAAAAAAAAAAAAAAAAAAAAAAAGAGGAAAAAAGAAAGTCAACGCTGGAATTCTCTTCCCACTGTAGACCCTTTAAGCATGAAAATAGATGGTGGAGATGAGCAGCTGTTCATGGATTCCTTACCTCCACAAAAATTATTTCCTCCCAGTTTCTGCTCGACTTCTAGGGCTGTGCATGAGCCAGTTCCATCCCTCTGGTCTGTTTCCTTTCTCTGCTGGTGAAGCCACACCATTGAGGAGTTTCCCAGCCACTTGAACCTTAAGGTTGAATATTTGCATCAAACAAATTTGCATTAATTGTCTTGCAACTTCGGTAACTGCGTTACCGCGTTTTCCAAGCGTTTGCTGGGGTGCAGTGTGTCTTTGACAACCAAGGGTATGAAGTAGGTATTATTGCTCATATACTATGTATGACTATTTTTTATTTATTATTTGTATTGCTGTAGAGCTTAGGACCCCTAGTCACRCCAGAACCCTGCTGAACTAGGCACTGTGTGAACAGAGAGAAAAGAACGTTTCTGCTCAAGAGTTTAAAAGTCTGAAGGTTCTTAAAATTGGTTTTAGGCAAGATTTCCTCAATATTTCCAGGCCCTGCAAGCTTCAGAATGGAAAGCCATTGGAGCTGTGGGAAAGGTGATGTACATACACAGAAACCTAATCTGACACCTGTAAAGAGCAGTGTTAGCCAGGMACAGAAACTTCTCCTCTTAAGCAAAACAACTTTTGTTTTATTCTGCAAAAATGCCTGTGCAAGTCTCCTTCTCTGAAACAAACACCAGATGTGTTTTGCCACGGTTCTGGACCTCATTCTGACTTCTTAGAAGCTAAGAAATTGCTTTTCTAAAGAAGTGTGTTTGAGTAGTTAATCACAGAGGTCTTCAGGGTAATCTTGGAGAAGAAAAAATAATTGAATGAACAAGACTTTACAATAATTAGTATTTCAATTTAGCCATTTATTTATCTTGAGGGTGCAGGATGTGAGGCTGCTCTGTGTGTAAATTAGATTCTGGGATGTAGAGTTCTGCAGATTCAGACTTGCTAAAAGATAGACTGAAGGTAAGAGTTTAAGGAAACTTTTACTTTCTTGTCACCTGCAGTTTTCCACCCTCAGGTAAATACTCAGAGGCTGCTGGGAGCTCTGTCCTGTCCATGCCAGAAGTTCAAAATATTTTGCCAATTCTGTCTGTGAATTCAAAAGGCACCTCTGCCTCATGGTCATTCTTTCTCTAATAGCCACAGCCTGGCCTTGGCAAGGAGGGATGGAAATGGAACCTGGCAAAAGCAGCTCAGACACACCAGGACCCAACCCAACCATTGCCACCCACCAGGACCTGCACCAGCCTAGGGAAGGATGCTTGGAATTTCATTAATACCCTTCTTGATAAGCAAAGGAGGGAGTTCACAGGGTGCTGACCCACCTAGGTTTTTTTTAAGGAGCTTTGGATTCTTGGTTTTAGCATCATGAAGGTCTCATCTGATCGTGAACCACCTTCTCTCAGGAGTCTCTGTGCRGTTTCTGGCTGGTTCTTTCTGTAGCCTGCAAAAAAAATCAACTTTAATTCCATTTGGGGCTGTGGTTGGGTGTCTGGCAGCTCATGGGACAGGCTTCTGGTCTTTGTTTTTTTTTCTTTATGCAACCAAACAGCACAATTCAGCAGAAAAAAAATATACATAAAAGGCAAAGTAAAATTATGAGATGAAAATGAGAGGAAAGGCATGGTATTGGTGTTTTATAAGTGGCTGGATGGAACAGTGTAGGTCAGGAGCTGGGAGCTGTTAGTGAATAAAGGGGAAGAGGGAATTCTAATCCCAGGATGGGATTTTTCAATAATTGCCCAGGTCTGAAGAAGCTACAAAGTCAGCAAAGTGTTTGTGACTCTGCTGACTCCAAAAAGCCAGAGGGAACCACTCCCTGTGGATAATATGGAAATATTAATTAGGACTTAGCATTCTGTTAATTTTACACGGAAAGGAGAACAGTGACAGGTCTCCCTCATGACTTAGGGGAGTGAAGGCAGCGCTGAGGGTGACAGCTGGGATGAGGGAGCAGAGAGGTAGAGAAATGCCAATATCACTGAGGTGTGAAGGGTAGGAGGTAATTTAGGCTTAACTCAAAAGAAAGTGGATTAAAATGGCAGAGTWAAGCCCACAGGAGGGGTGTGTGTGAGAGGGGAAGGAGGTGTGGGATGAGCAGAGCAGAACAGCACTTGCAGTGCAGTTGTGTAGGGTCTGGAGGTTGGTTTGAATGTATTTTATGGCATGAAAATGCTACTAAAGGGTCAGGTACCTGCATGAGCTGGCCTACAGCAGCTCAGTGAGTGTGCTTTCAGCCCTCTGCAAATGCCAAGTGATGTTGGCACAAACTGCAGGGAGAGATATTTAAGCTGAATTTTACATTTTATAGGAGTGGAATGCAAATGTTGGTTAGCACAGCCCAACTGTTAGTCACAGCTTATTATGGGGCCACTCAGCCATGTGTCTCAACCTCCTAATGCCCAGCCTACAGCCCATATGGAAAGCTGCTCAGCAGCCACTGCAGACTGGGTTGCCAAACTGTTATAAATTCCTGCAGTCACGGTGCTTTTGGGGGGCTGACCCAGCTCCAGTCTGTGTTGGCTCAGGGATCTTCCTGCTGTTCCTCCCTGCACAGTGCATATATGCCGMGTGTGAATTAATGATGAAGGGAATAGTGTGGAAAAGCTCACTTTAAATCACTGTATTACCTTGAGGTTGTTCAAACCCTAGAGAACAGCCCGTGGTGAAGTAGGTAATGTGTTTGAAGCAAGATTATGGGTGATGGGTTTGTTTTCAWGGGGAAAGAAAGAAATTATGAGATGAGATAAAGGAGGTTTTCTCACTCCTGGAAGGATTAATAGCCAGTGTGAGATTTTCAGCCTAAGCATCCCCTGCTGCGGATGGGAAGTGATAATGTGAAGTGAAAAAAAAGGTGAATTCCTCAGTGGTTGAATTTTAGGCTGGGAAAAAATATCATATTGACAATATTTGAATGGACTTAATGAGGATGAACACATTCCCATGGAGACATCCTTCAGAGGTGAGGAGGCAATGTTTGTGATAGCACAGTGTTGGTGTAAGGTTTGATCTGAAATAAAAGAAACTCAAAATAGGTGGTTCAGGGTCACCATCTCATATAGGGGGTAACTAACATCTTAAATTATTAAGGGATGTAACTGCAGCAATGAATTCCACTGCATACCAGCAGTTTCCAACCTTTTATTCTGGAGCTGTAAACTCCCTGAGGAAAAAAAAAAAAAGTCCAGTGGCCACATGGATAGCACAGTAACAGATTTAAGCCTGTGGATGCCAGAATGGTTTTTSCATTTACTTTTCACAGGCCCTTGAGCAGTAGTTTGTGGGGTTTCCCACAGGAATCTCAAGCCAGGGATTGCTGGTCACTGMTCTTGTGTGCTGTAGGGTCAGAGGAAGGAGAGAGGCTCCTGCAGCAGGTGGTTCAGGAGGCAGAAGAGAAGGRAAGGAGAAGAAATCTCCTTTGGGAGAAAGCAAACATTGGAGGAGAAGGCAGATTMAATGGCTCCTGAAACAGGTAGGAAATTTGCACCCTGCTCTCTCATTSTTGCACAGCTGCTCTCATCTCTTCCTTACCTTTCTGAGTTCCTGCCAAGATCATAAAGAACAGGTAATGTCACATTCTGTGCTGCAAAGATGGAGCACTCGGAGTGTGACAGAGGAAATAAATCCTGAGGGACAAAGATAAAAGGAGATTTGCTTGAGAGAGGAATCTTCAAATATGAGGTGCTTCTCTCTGTCACGCTCACAGAATTTTTAGTGAAGARTTTAGAGCAGTGCACAGTCCTGGCACGGTCCTGGGTGTGCAATGTGGTGGGAAAGTTCCCCTTGGAAAAYTTCATTATCCTGTAATAAATGTGAACAATTGACTCCATTCTGTTGGGAGCACAATTAATTTTTGATTTCTCCAGCCAGTGCAAGAGGCATCTCAAGTTGGTGTGAAACTGCTGCATTTTCATTTGAGAGTCTTTAATTTGTCTTAAGTGTATAAAAGACAGTCAACCCCAGGGGTTTCTTTTTAGGAAAATAAAGGGGGCCATGTGGCAAAGGTGGCAAAATTTATTCAATGTGACCATTGTTATTGGGTCGAAAAATCCATATTCCTGCTGAGTGAGGGCAGAACAAAGCACTGCAGCTTCCCTGCCCAGATATTGCTGGAGAGGAACAGGGAGAGTCAGAGAGACAGACGTGAGTAGTGAGGGCTCTGTTAACCCTCCTGTGCTCCTGTTTATTTAGATCGCAGCCTTCTATAGCCATAATGCATAGTCTACAATTGCAATGCAAGTGCTCTTTCTTTCCCTGCTCCCAAAAATACCTGCAGCTCTTCTTCCTCCAGGCTGAGCCGACAGCACAGCGAGCAAAGCCCCATTTCTGCCGTTCTGGCAAGGACCGCTAGGAAAATCCATCATGGATTATCTGTTCATTGACTTGGAAAAGGTATCAATCATCTCCCTCATATGCATACTTGAAGAATGTACAATTTGCTCAAACTGTCAAGCAGAATCATGCATTTTCATATACCAAGACCAAATCCTGGTGGTACAGTGTGATGGAAAAGAAAAAAAAAAAAAAAAGGAGACAAAAACTTGCCGACTTCCAGTGACCTCTAGTCTATAATCTTTATTTGCTGTGTTAAAATACTTTAAAGGTTTCCCTTGTGAAAAAATAAACTATGCTTAGAATATCCTACAATTTAATGTTGGACTAGCAGAATGTGAAAACCTGGCAGCTTTTTCAGTTTGTAAAAAAATGAGAGATCTAAATTAGCTTTTCCATCCTCATCCCAGTACATGCAGCAGATTTTCCACCACTATTCTGTTTTCAACCTGAGCCTTAAAATACAAACTAATGCAGCAGACTGAATGCCAGATGCTGGTGTTCCCATAGTGTTTCCTGGCAGGGGGGGAAAAAAGAATGAAAAGAGAAAAGAACAAACTGAAATGTTTTTTTCTTGGAACTCAATTCAGCATGAGCTGTTTTTAAGCAGTATAAACATGAGCCAGACCATGCCACTCTGTCTGGAGGTGCAAGGTGAAGATTTGCTGTTGATGTCCCTTTGATCAGAACTAATACTAATATTTTATATAGAGGTACCCAAGAGTGTAGTGGCTCCTTTAGTTGAGGCAATTGTCACAGAGAGGGTGTTCCAGTGGAGATCTGTGACCCTGAAATGCTCCTGTTTGGGACACCTTGTTAGATATCTCAAGTGTGGTGCCCTGTGGAGATGGATTTCCTTGTGTGAGTACATCATCTTTCAGTGAGGACYTCTAGGAAATCTGCTTTGTGTGAAATTATGGAATGTGTTTTGGGGGATGGAAGGGGACATGGGGCCAGCACTTCACAAGCTTTCATGAATTTAGGTACCCTAAGACTCCCCAGGACAAACACAAGCAGTTTTTGGCATTGCTGAAAGTARAACCAAACTTCGTGTGCTGGACTTCCATGTAGCTGGAGCAGAGCTGGAGTGGTCCCTCATTTCCCTCTGGCCCTTCCTTGCATTGCCAGCACCCAAACATTGTCCTTCTATGCCAAAAGCCTGAGCTGCATCCTGAGCCCATCCTTTAACTCACCCCGAACCCATCTTTTAACCCACCCATAATCCATCACCCAGAACCCATCCTTTAACCCATCCCTAAACCCATCCCTTAACCAACCCATGAACAGATCTTTTAACCCACCCCGACAAAACCTCAGCGACAAAATTCACTCCTTTGCCGATCCCATCCCCTCCTCCCTGCTGGAATCAAAATGTACCAACATCCCCTCTTGGCAGACTTGTCACCCCCTCTGACAGCGCTGCTGTGGCTGCCTGTGGATGAGCAGGCTCCCCCTGCAGCCCCTGGATGTGTTTTTGGGCAGGGAGGAGCGCTGCATSAGAGCGAGCCTCTGCTGCTGCCATCGATGCCATGCCGCCCCACCTCCTCCCCCTCGGCCTTTATGGATTACTGGTGAAACTCACTTGTACAGTTTGGATGTTTGATAGATAAAGCACGTCTGGAAAAAAAGAAAAAAAAAGGAAAAAAATATAAATACGAAACTCTCAACACTGTGCATTCAGTGTCTTTTCTTTCTAGCTTAAAAGAAGGAAGGTAAATAATGTCAAGTCAATGAATATCAGATATATTTTTTGACTGTACATTACAGTGAAGTGTAATCTTTTTTTTACAACTGCGAGTCCATCTTATTTATTCTTGTAAATGTTCCCAGACAATGTTTGTAATATGGGCTGTGTTGCAAATCCATAAAATAAATCTGTGATCTGAGATTAATGTTTTACTAAGAGACTCTTGTGCTTGTGCCTTTTCTTTGCACTTAGAGGAGGCAGGGGCATTGTGAGCATCACTGCTAGGAATGATGGGGTGATTGCATGACAAAAAATAACACCAGCATCTTGTCACAGTGATGGGCTTTGCATCATGGTTGTCATTCAGGCGATGAAGAGCAGCAAAGAGAATTCAGCAGGCACTTCAGCCTGGCTGCAGGTTTTTGTGTCAGCCCTCTCAGAAAGCCTGTGGATGTGAGCTAAGTAGTTTTGAAAATTACAGCCTGAGCAGCATGGCTYGGAGCAAAGCATGTTTTTGCAACTTTTTCTTTCTAACAGGCATTACTGCATTGTTTCCCTGGCACTCAGTGCTAAATGACAATTGCTGATAGGTTACTGAGATTTTTCTGGTGGTTTCTGTCATGGACTGTGCTGGTTCAGCTGGGGTAGAGTTAATTCCCTTCCCAGAGGCCGGTTTGGGGCTGTGTTTGGGATTTGTGCTGAACACAGGGTTGATCATACATATGTTTTTGTTAATGAAGAGCAGGGGTTGCACACTCARGGCCTTTCCTGCCCCTGTCTGGCCAGGCTGGGGAGGGCTGGGGATGTGGGAGAGGCTGGGAGGGGACACAGCCAGGACAGGTGACCCCAGCTGACCCCAGGGCTATTCCAGACCTTGTGGCATCATRGTCAGTTCAGAAAATGGAGGAAGAAGAGAAAAGAAAGGGTCATTTGGRGCCACCATTGAGTGTGATGGAGCCCTGCTCTCCTGGGGATGGCTGAGCACCTGCCCAGCAAGGGAAGTGAGGAAGGAACTCCTTGTTGTGCTTTCCTTGTTTGCACAACTTTTGATTTCCCTATTAAACTGTCTTTATCCCAGCCCACAAACATTCTGGCTTTTACCCTTCCAACCCTGACCCAGCTGGAGGGGGGTGACTGAGGAGCCTTGTGGGGCTTGGTTGGTACCAGGGTAAAACCATGACAAAGAGTCATAGAAATCATAGAATCATGGAATATTCTGGGTTGGAAGGGACCCACAGGGACCCACAGGGACCATCCAATCCCACCCCAGCCCTGCCCAGACCCCCCAACAGCCCCACCCTGAGCATCCCTGGCAGCGCTGTCCAAACGCTCCTGGAGCTCTGGCAGCCTCGGGGCCGGGACCATTCCCTGGGGAGCCTGGGCAGTGCCAGCACCCTCTGGGGACACAAGAACCTTTCCCTGAGATCCCTAAACCTGCCCCAAACAATTTCATTCAGGAGAATGAAACAGGAGAGTCCAGTCATGCTACACTCGTAAAACACAGCTGTGGTAAGAATTACTCTATTAGGTATTGTCCATTCCCCTTACTGAAAAAAGAACTTTAAAAAGTCATCTTAGCAAGAGAGACATAGCACGTTTTTTTTTGTTATAGGAGTTGGAGTCAATGATCCCTGTGGGTCCCTTCCARCTTGGGATTATCTGTGATTAAAGCACACTACATCTACCTTGGAAGTATMATTTACTATTCCTTTCTGTGTCATTATATTTTGAAAATTCTCTGTTTTAATTCTTCATTGCTGTGAAAAAAAAACTCAGTTTCTGCCCTGGGTATCAGTGCTTGGCTCAGATATGGGTGTTTTTCTTTTTTTATTGGCCTGATGAAGCAAATCCCCCATCTTAATTGTGGTGAACATTCAGATACAACAACTGTTTATTTGAAAGGTTCATTGTAATGAGGTCAGACTGCATGAGACACCCTTCAGACTTATTGTTATGCCGTGGAGAGAGTGAAAAGAAGCTGATAGAAAAAAAAAAAGAAAAAAAAAAAGAGCTCCTCACTGTGGTGTCAGATTGAGAAGAAATTTTACTCTGAGTCCAAACTGTGTAACAGAGACAGTTGTGTGTTGATAGTGATTAATTACAGTTCAGCTTGGCAATTTATCCAGATTTATCCAAAATATTTTGCTGACACTTGATATTAACAACAGGTTGTGTTTAGGAGAGGTAAACAGCAGAGACAGCTCTGCCATATTCCAGATGGTCTCATAAAGATCCTCACTGAAATGCCAGCGCTGAGAAACAGCCCCAAATTCACCTTTCTGTCCTGTCACCTGCCCAGCACGAGGATAACAATGGGATAGAGCTGCTGGGAAAGACAGATGGAGAAACCTGAAACCCACTGGGGTTCAAAGTGTTTCACACCCTCTCCATGCTGTGCCTGACACCAGCCAAGGTGTGAATCCACAGGTATTTTATCCAGGTCAGTACTGCCTCCAGCCAGCAACTGGTTTTTCCATCCATCCATCCCCTCAGCAGCCAGGATCCCCATCCTGATCCTGCTGCAAGGTCTGTCAGGTTTGACAAACACTCCCTGCCTGAGCTGCAGATCTTTGTCTCACAAGCTGAACCTTTAAATATGGGCTGCCACACCRAGCTGAGCGTGCAGCTGTGTTTTACAGCAGCCTCCAGAACAGGGCCTTTATCAGGCTTAGGTGTTTACATGATAGCAATAATCATGAAATTATTTAGATTGGAA
>NW_026623707.1:229492-230705 GCF_030028575.1 Malurus melanocephalus
TTTTTCTTGAAATGACCTTGTTTCCTTGTGAGTTATTTCCGTGYCTGTTTGGGACTATGTCATATTTCTCAGCAAGAGTGTTTTTATAAATGGCTTGTAAAGGTTTATCCATAAAGTGCTTTTATATATATATGTATTGTGGATCAGTAGCTACAGGGGTTTTACGTTACAGGTCAATGGGGTTACTTAAAAGTCTGTAACATTTACTGATGTATTTATAAACTCCAATAATGTACTCTTTATGCCAAAGCCAATATAATATTTAGTGCTCCTTTATTAGTGCATTGTAAATGATAGGCTGTTAAGATAAACTATAACCTGATGGAATTTTCAGCAACGTGGTGAAATAGCTTTTTTATTGCATGTATAAATGRTTCTCTCTAAAACAACCGTGAGAGACAGCCTGGCTTGCATAGGAAAAGCAGTGAAACATCCAGAACCYGATTCTGGAGATGGGTAAAACCAGAAGCTTCCAGCAATAGTCTTAGCAGGATGAATGTTCATGTAGGATCAAGATACTGAAGAGCTTGTAGCAAATATCCTTTTATTTGAAATTTCCAGAGGGGTTTCGGGGAGCATRATTTAATTTATGTATCAGGACTGAGCGTGGTGAGAAGRTGGGAGAAGCCAYCAGTTATTGCCTGGGCCTGTTGTGYTGGGAACACTGAGTTTAGCACTCAGTTCCACCAAGGACTTACCATTGGATGCTGGGGAAAGTTGTGTTTGTTGTTGGTACACAAAATGATGAGWTTTTAAGGGCCTTTCCCAGTCCAGTGCTTGAGTGATACCTGGGTGGATCTTTCTTCCAAAAAACACACTGAATTGTGCTTGARCTTGGCTCAGATTTGTCCATCCACAGGGTCCTTGTAGGACTTGTAACCCCCCAGCTGAGCATGGCAAGAGCTCAGACAGCAAGAATCTCAGTTCAGGTTCTTTGATGAGGAAAGMAGAGAAGAAACTGTGTGTGYGTGACTCTGTGTGTGTGCACTTGCCTTTGCCTTYTGAGCAGCCTGGCTGAGTAGAAGTTGCCCCTGTCTGCAGGGGGTTGGATTAAATGACTTTTCAAAGTCACTTCCAACCCAAACTATTTCATAATTCTGTTGCCTCCTCCCAAAAACATCCAAACCCAGTGCAACCACAAAGCTCTGTCGGCAGCGATTACACAACCCAGAGTGCTGCCAAAGAAAGAGTGGGATGTCTGGGAAAACACTGG
>NW_026623707.1:233378-234443 GCF_030028575.1 Malurus melanocephalus
GTTCACCACTTGTAAGTAGCCAGTTCCCAGCTCATTCTGTGATAGAAGAGCATCACAATGTGTGATACTGGCTCCTGAGTCACTTGGGATATCAAGGATTAGCTGTGGCTTGAGTCAAAATTAATATCAAAATCCCAAATAAGTGCTTGGTTTGCTTTGCGTCTGCTCTGGATCCTAAGGAAATTGYTTTTTTCAGAAGTTGTGTGTAGGAATTATGTTACTTTTTATGGATTTGTTTTTTCCTTATTCCATACCAAATATAACACTCTCTCCACTGCTGCAGACAGAAMCTTTGCTGAAGRAACTCTCATGGTACAGGAGAAAGGCTGGTTTGATGTTTGGGGAGGGATTTGTTTCTCCCAATCATGCCAGTCACCCACACATCCTGTAACCCACCTTCTGCACACCACTGAGAGCTGCTGCTTCCTCTTGTGCTGCTGAACTAAGAGCTGTGGGCTACTATTCTGTTTTAGTAACATTTTTACACCAAAGTCAAGAGCCTGCAAGTATTTTATAATGAGTGGGACCTGCAGTGTGTGCCCACTGCTTGCTGTGTTTCTGGTATGGGATCCTTTTATTTGAATTCCACTCACTTCAGGTTTCACCATCTACAAATACCATTTTCCTACCAGGTGTTGCAAAAAAAAAAAAAAAAACCAAAAAAAACCCTGCCTCTAGAATTCCCATCACCCTGCAGCTGGATTAGGACTGAAGTGTGAGTCTGGGGCTTGGCCCAAGCTCAGGGATGGAAATGAGAAGCAAAAAGCCCTGGGGAGGAGGGCTGGGCTCACATTGTGATAAGTTAAGGATTGGTTCGTAGAATCACAATAGAAAGATCACATATCTTGTTAGGGTGATTTGCCAGACCAGCGCTAYTTGTAACATCTTCGGGCATCTCAAGGGGGAGGGGAGCTGCAAGTGCACCGAGAAGACTCCTGCTTTCCAGCGACTCCGCCCACCAACAGTCGCCAGAGCCCCACAAGAGAACCAGAAAACACAACGCAGACGAATCACGGCCCCTGGAAACTTCTGGAAACACCACGTCACCCAGAGACAGAGGGGGGT
>NW_026623707.1:234988-244784 GCF_030028575.1 Malurus melanocephalus
AAGTCATTTTCCTGCTGTGGTCCCCATGTGAAAGTGCTGGAACAGTGGCAAGCATTGGAAAGCAGGGTCCATGAGATCAGAGAGGAGTGTTTGTTCCTGGGAATTGTCTTGGATTTTTAGGGAGATAACTCCATCACTTCAGGATGTAATTATTTGCAATTTTCTTGCTCTTTCACTGACTTAGGAAAAAAAGAGAGGCTTAGAAGTTATCAGTCCCAAAGGCAGCTCTGAGGGCTTGATAAGAACACACTGCACGCTTTGAACTGGGGGGCAATCTGAAAAGAAAAAGGGTGTTGCAGATGGATTTAACCTTTTTGGCAAATGCAGTGGAAAGATGGAAATKARATGTTTTCCTAACATGTCCCATCCRATTTGAAATGCCCYAAGCMCTGAAATCACTTTCTGGTGCTTTTCCCTTCCCTGGTTTGGTGGTCCTTGCTGGAAAGCAATTTTTTCTGATCATTATGTCCATGTGGGAAGCTTCCCACTCACCCAGCAGGTGGGTCAGGCTCAGCTCCAGCAGCCTGGGCACCAGGAGWGGAGATTCCTGGGCATTTGGATTAAATATCACCTTGATCTTGCTGGCTTTTTGCCTTTTTTGCCTTTTACTTTGGGGCAATTCAGTTTTTTTTTTTTTCTTACAAGTTGTAAGATGTAAGTAAATCCAGGCTTGTGTCAGGACAGGTATCTTTATGTCCTATATAGCTTTATGTCTCGTGTATATACACATTATATATATATATATATATATATATATATATGCAACTTATAAACACTATTTATTTATATATATATATATACACACACAACTTATAAACACTATTTATTTATATATATATATATATATATATATACACACATATAGCTATATATATACTTATATATTTGTGCATATATATGTATGTAAATGGCTTTTATGCTACTTATAATATAATATAAACATGCAACTTGTTATACAACGTAATGTTTATATCCATCTACAACATGTAAACCCAATTTACCAACATAAAAGTGTTTATATATATAGGTAAATACTTTAATGCTGCTTCCTGTGTGGTTACTGATGCTGCCTAAAACAAGGCTCAYCTGAAACAGAGGCCAGACAGAGTTAAGAGAATAAAAGCAGACAAATTTAATCCAGGCCTACTGGTGCTTTGGGGGCAGACAAAGCTTTCTCCTGAGGCTGCACCTAAAATGAAGCCCGAGTCATGAGATCTTCACCTTTTTCAAGTTCTGTCTCATTCACATATTGGGCCTYAATTCCCCAATGACACATTCAGGTGATGATRTCACCCACCCCAAACTTGCTCCCCCCAATTCTCTGTTGTTTCCATATTTTGGGGCTCTGAGGCAGCGAGGTGTCCTTGGATTCAGGCTCAGAGAGGAATTGTTTTSTCTAAAGWTGGGAGAACAGGAGCTTTAGTGCTCTGCTAGAGAAGTACAAGAATGCAGATGGATGAAAATATAGAAACTAAAAATCCTAAGGCATCAATCCAGCAAGCTGGGTGTTACCTTGGGAWGGTGTTATCCAGGCAGGATGCTCACTGGAGTGATGCCTGGTGGAAAAGGGGGCTGTGTGTGGTTTTTTCATCACCACAAAAGCCACATTAGGATGTCTTGGGAATTCCCTCCCAAACTTTGCTGTTTATGCTGCAAGTTTCCCTCAGCAAAATCCACACTCCTGGCCTATGAAGCTGGATCACTATGTGCCAATATTTTGTGATCACCATGCCGTACACAAATGCAAGTCTGAAGTGTTCTGGACACCTTTGTAGTGCTAAAAATGAACATAAAACCAAGGCTCAAACTTCCAGATATATTTAAACAATTCAGAATAYTGTGACTGGGCTAACCCAGGTGTGCCAGGGCTGTAGCTGATGCGGTGAGGGTGACTGAGTTTTTCTTAAAATCTCCCATCTCAGTTGGGTGTGGAACATCACAGAGGCCTGCACCCCTTTTCTCTTTCTGCCATTCCCAGTGCCCAAGCGTTTCCCCCAAGCTGAAAGTCGGGACTTTAATCTCCATCCCTCCTTTTGGAGGAATATTTGGGCTCTGGGAGGGGGCCGTGTTTGTACATCAGCATGGCAGGAACCRTGTGTCGAGCAGCAGAGGAGGCCASGAGGTGGTAAACAGAAAATTTAAATTTCTGAAAGCTCCCTTAAACCTGTTCAAATCTCTGCACTGTGCAGATAAGGCCGAGCTGCTGTTTGAGCTGACACAGTCGGAGCAAACTCGTGGCATACGCACAGCAGTTACAGAATTAGAATTGTAAAACACCTATTTCCCCTTCTTTTTTTTCTTCTTTTTTTTTTTTTTTTAATCAAGGTAGGAGCAAGTTTGAAAGGATGATTTGTGTTGTGCATTTTCTGCTACAAACAAGGGAAAAAATCAAGGAGGTCTGGAAAGGAGGGGAGGAATCTGAGCAAACATGAGGAGTCTGATCTAATTAATCTGGTTGCCTCCAATGTCATCACTGTTTTACCTCAAGTACATTTTAGTCTCGGGATATCACAGATATTAGTGCTGTTTAAAGAGGAAATAAACCTTATATAAAACTTTCTTTGATGGAATCCATCCTTCTAGGAAGGATTAACCTAAAATTTTTGCCTAAACTGACTTTTATCTTTATCTTGGTGATAAAAATGTACAGTAGGATGGGAGCAGGTGGATTTGGTTTTCTGCCTGGTGGCTTGTTTGGGTTGGTACAAGCAGGTGACAGCAGGCAGCCTGGGACTCTACCAGCCTTCAGGATAAAGGGTTTGTTTCCTTTCCTTCCACAACCACGTAGGAGTTTAACACGCTTACAAACTTCAGAGACTCTGATTTCCACCCAGAGAACATCAGCATATTTTAAAATTCAGGTCTAAAACGYACACAAAGCAAACATTAGTGTCTTGTAAGGACGTGTTGGGTGTCACTCAGCAAAAACACCTCCCAGCAAACTCTACTCTCCATCTGTCTCGTTTCCTCCTTCCCTGTCCTCCCTGAGACAGAATAATTGCAAAGCTCTGCCTTGTGTTTGATGTTCTGCCTCTAAAATCCGAGTGCCATGGTCTGGCTCTCATTATAGTAATGCTGCAGGAAAGAAAGAGAAAYGCAATAATGGAGGTTTTGATTGCAAAGGTACTAATTTAATCTGAAACTCAGGTAGAGCCTGCTTCTTTTAGAAATTTATGAGCTGGAATTTTCTGTTTTGATGTTACAGAAACCACTTGAAAGGAAGAGGAAAAACACTGTGTGTTTTTTTAAGGTCAAGTGCATTGTTCTGTGCTTGTGCTCTCAAAGCAAAGTGCTGGGATGTATGAAGGTGGAGAGAGCAGGGCAGGACCTGGAAATGCTGTGAGATGGAGGGAATCAGGGGAAAAAAGTGAAGGGACTCTGAGCAATTTATTTAAAAATGTGAGCTACATATGTTTTATCAGCTGGATTGTACAGACAACCCCCTGGCTGTGCTTCAGGGGGCCAAACAGAGCTGCTCCCCAGGACCTGCTGCTTTAAAAAGGGGCCACAGCCCAAGGGGAAAGGAGCAAGGGACACTACTGGGCTGTCCTGGGCAGAATTTGTGTGTGTGAGAGCTCACAGTGATGCCACAGAGCTGGGGCACCCCTGCAGGCAACCATTGAGGGGAGGCACCAARGAGGAACATGGATATTTACTGATCTGTGGGTGCTAAAAGCACAATTTTGCAGTATCTAATGCATCAGGAGGGGACTTGGAGCCACTCTGGGGTTCCAGAGTCTCTCAGTCCATCCTTGGTGCTGTCACCAGTGAGTGCCCTGTGGGTGTCACCAAACCATCAGTGCCATAAGGGGTGACCTTGTACCTCTGCTCTTGAACTCGGGGAATCCTTGAGCTCAGCAAAGGAGAGAAGATTGCCATGGCTGCTGTTATCACACAACTCAGGTATCAGCAGAAGAGGTGTTAAAAATGAACTCATGAACGTTGTTAACCAAAACAAAACTGCTGCTTCCAAGCCAAGCCTTGCCAGCTTCACTTCCCCTCTCTTTCAGCTCAATACGCTGATTAAATGATGACCAAAGCAGCAAATTAAATATTTTTATTTTTAATGAACAYAAACAATACCATTTTATAAATGCAGCCATTTCCTTTTGTCCAGAAGGAATGAATATTTTGGCTCYCTGCACAAGATGCATCTGCCAAGAGGTGTTCAGCTCCTGTCCCAGCTTTGTGATCCCCACAGCACTTCTGCCCTCAAAAATATAATCCTGCTGCTATTGTCTGCCTGTGTCTCTTTGTGAATTCATTTCCAAAGCAGTTGGGGATGGGAACATTTGTTGRCTTTAAAATTTGCTGGATGACAGCTCAGCCCGACTTCCAGCACAAATGATCAGGGGAAGAAGTRGTTCTGCCAGGAATGTGAGTCCCACACCCTCACAAGAGCAATTCTGCTGAGCCCTGTGGAAGGCTCTCCTTCATTTTCTCCTGATATTCATTTACTCTGCTTGGTTAGCACTGTGAAGACTTTGTTTTGTGCACAAACTTGTTTTCCTTTTGTCCCCCATTGCTGTGCCTCTGTCCTGAATACAAGAGGGATCTCAGGGAAAACATCCCATCAGTCTGTGGTGTTGAACAGACCCTATATCCAGATAACAATGATGGGAACTCAATTATATGGGATTGGTGGGCAAGTGAGACTGTTTTTTCAGCACAATTCATTGCTGTATAGCATTGCAGACAATCTGAAATGCCCATTACTGAAATCGAGTCTCCCATTCAGAACACCGGGGTTTGGTGATGTTGATGTGTGTGCATTGGAAAGGAAAAATACTGGTAAAAATCAGTTTTCTGCTTTTCTCCTCGCTGAAAACCCAGGCTGTTTTCCTTCTATTAACTCTCCTCAGAGTCTATAGCTGCCTATTACCTTGCACTGCAATGACTTCAATGGGGTTTTATCAACCTTTGGCCCTGTCACTATAAAACCCTTCCATGTTTTCTGCCAAACCTCCCTCAGAAAGATTACTTTTGCTTGGAGGATGCCAATAAAGGAAATTGCCTTTTCAAAGAGGGAGGAAGACGGCCCTAGACCCCTTCATTTGGATTTCCTCCAATCTCAAATTTATTGGAACTGAAGAGCAATCCCAAATATATTATAAAATGCACCGTGTTCTGAGTGGGGAGGTCTCTCTGTTTTGTTGTGTTTCAGTGCTCCTTCAGCTTTTGAGAAAAGCGTTCCAAAGAGGAAAAAATCAGCCCCCACCAGCCAGCTTTGGTACAAATCACTTGGCAGAGCGCAGCAGCGGCCCCAGGGAGGGGACAGCCCCGGTGCCAGTGTCACAGCCACCATGCGCCAGTGCCCGCGGGATGAGCAGCCCCAGATGGCGAGCGCAGCCCTGGAGCCCGGCCCCGCTGCAGGTGGCCCCGCGCCGCTTTCTGCCATCACAAAAACTCCTTCTTTCTTTAGCTCCAGGGCTCTCTGCCATTTTTCCTCRAACCCAAATCCTTCTGCACAGTCCCGAGGAGCAGCACATGCTGCCGGCCCAGCTGGAGGCACAAACCTGGAAAGATGAGGCAGAGAAGGCGTTGGCTCCGCGCACAGACTGGAGCCTGCTTTAAACCAAAAAAATGAACAAACTCTTGGGAAGTTGGTGGGATTTCCGTCCTTATCAGAGATTCTGTGCCAATGAATGAACCTTCCCCTGCTCCTGCCTGCCCGGATTGACTCGATGGAGCCTGGAGAGCCTGGGGAAGGGAAGGGAAGGGAAGGGAAGGGAAGGGAAGGGAAGGGAAGGGAAGGGAAGGGAAGGGAAGGGAAGGGAAGGGAAGGGAAGGGAAGGGAAGGGAAGGGAAGGGAAGGAGCAGTGTCCTGCCAACACTCCCAGGAGCCCCTCCTGTGTCCTGCCTTGCCTGGTCTGGTGGCAGTGGATGCCCTGGCAGTGCATGGACAAGGGAAATCACTGGAGATCAGACTGTCTGGTTTAATTGTCCCGGATTTCTGGGTGTAAGACTGAGCCAGCAGTTCAGCTGAGCCCCTTGGAAGTGCAGGCACCAGGCAGCAAAGGGCTGGGAGAGGAGCAGGCAGTGCTGCTCTGTCACGGAGGATTGGCTGGGCAGATGTTGAGCTGCTTTGGCTCCTAGAGCAGCACATTTGCATTCAGAGCAYACAGCCAATTGTGTCTGTCCCTCCAGCCACTGGAATAATTCATTTACACCAGTTTGGTTTCCAGGACTGAGTGGCAAAGGGAATGTGGCCAGATTGGGTTATATAACCCAGGACTAGGGCATACTCTGGTTATTGCCTTGGGTACTCAGTGCCACCAGAAGACCAGACCCCGCCCCTGTGACCCCAAATTAGGTGGCCTAGAGGCTGGACATGGTCAGATGGATCTCCTGGACTTTGAGAGTGCTCCTAACCATGAGCTGTAGGAAAAATAATAACCTTTATGTGATGGTACAAACTGTACTAGACAATGTCCCCAAGTGCTTTTCATTTTTTTCCCCCTTCATTATTTTGTTCTTCCATCCTTTTATGTTTTATGTGATGGTTCTAAATGTTTCATTGTTAGCTCTGCTCAAAYATAATTTTGCAGTGAACACCCAGCTGACCACCAAATGCCATCATTTGAGATGAAATGTTCTCTGTAATAACAGCTCCATCACGGAACCTGTGACAGGGATGGCCCTGGCTGTTGTGTCAGGAGAGAGGCAGCGATGTGACAGGGACTGGGGGGTTGGTTCTGGTGAAAGAAAAAGCTGTTAAAAAACCTGTGTGCAGGAATTCACATCCATTTGAGTCATTTCACAAAATTGCCAGGGAGAAATTTAACCCGTTCAGACCTAGAAAAGAGGAATKTGAAGCATGGCACACATTTGACACCTTGAGACACCAATCCACATCTGAGAGAACCCAAAACAGCAGTGGCAAATTGTGAATTGTGTCCAGAAAGGGGCTTGATTATGGAATCAGCTTCCAGAAGGAAACAGGCAAGGCCAAATTGTGACCAACTCAGGGAATTGGTGCAGCCCCATCCCCTTAGGCAGGGAAATGGAATTTGCCTTCAGCCTCCCTGGAAATCAGCACACGTGGACTCACTTCCCATGGGGTTGTGCTTGCACAGAAACATGACAAAGAACCAGGAGCCCCACAGGGACAGCAGTTTGCTAATCTGCTTTGCATTTCTGATGTTCTGGTGCCATGGTGATGGGCAACAGCAGAAAGACCTAAAATAGAGTTTAAGTGTTTTCAACAGCTTTCTCTTACTAAGTGCACTTCATACGATCATGAGAAAGTCCTCTTGATTTTTTTTTTTCTCTTTCTCCCACTTCAAAAAAATTATCTAGGACCTAAAAGGTCACTTTGAAGAACTTTGCTTTTCTATAAATGACTGGATTTTGTAAAAACACTGCATATAAGTGACAATTTCTTGTGTGTCTGTATTTAATATCTTACTTTTAGACTCCTGAGAGGGAACCTTTACCAATTTCCTCAAAAAGAACAGGGCAAGGAAGAGAAATGGAGGGGGAGGAGACTGCACTGCATCTTCTTTCTGAATTTTCCATGAATCTTGAACACRAAAGGAATAAATATCCCAGAATAATTGGTGCAATGATAACAAAGAGAGTGAAAACCCTTATCTTCCAAAATTTGTGTTTGTTCCTTCACTGTGTGTGTGTGCAGCTTCTCCAGGGAGCTGCATTTGAGTAGAAAGTGTCGAATTTTGTGGGATTTTGCTGGTTTTTCTAACMATTTTTATTTTTTCTGCCTTCTGGAGCCAATCTCATGMCTGKCTTCAATCATYTTCCAGGCATTTGAGGTYTGTGTSTTAATTGAGGGGTTTGGTTCATCARTCTACTCAAAGCCACCATGTGATCCCACCCTGGCAGCACTGAGATGTGACACCGCGGGAGTAGGGGCAGCTCCCAGCCTGCTCCACAGGCTCAGCCTCTGATCACAAGACAACAACAGGGTTTTAAGGCCTGAATTTAAAGTCAAATGCATCACTTTTTGCTGAAGAGGCATTCTGTGTGTGTAGGATGTGCTGGGCCTCTTGCTGCAGTGATGCTCCTACCTTTCGTTTATTTTTTCATGCCTTTCTCTTCCCTATTTTGAARAACTTTGCTTTTCTATAAATGGCTGGATTTTGTAAAAAAACTGCATATAAGTGACAATTTCTTGTGTGTCTGTATTTAATATCTTACTTTTAGRCTCCTGAGAGGGAGYCTTTACCAATTTCCTCTCTGCTCTGGATAACTTTCCCTTCCTTTGGTGCTGCTGCAAAGCCCAATGGTTCACTCTGATGCAATATTCAGATGCCTCCTGGCTGTGGTTTAAAAGTTGCTTTAACATTTTCTGCACTGAAGTGGATTTTTCTTGCAGCCCAACAATTCTCAGTTCTCAGCCCCCTTAAGCTCCCAGAGTTCAGATTTCCAGAGCCAAACCAAAGGCCCAGATCTCAGCATCCCATTTTCAGGAGCAGGTGTTTTATCTGACAGGATATTGGGGTTTTGCCTCATTCAGAGTTGGTGGTGGCAGTTCSTCCTTATTTCACGAGTGCTGGATGGCACCAGGAGGCAGTGAGTGTTTACATGGAATATCTGCTGCATCACTTTTGTGTGTGCAAYAGAGCCTGGGGCTGGGTGTGAGGCAGGCACAGGATTTGAAACGACTCTGAGAAAGAAGAATTATTTCCTTTCTATGTCAAACAAACCTCCCTGCTCTCCTGCCTCCTGCTGAGGTCGGGGAAGCAGCAGAGGGAGAGCTCTCAATGCCTGCTCGAGATTATTCCGTTTCAGATGTCACTGAAGCCCTGCATAAATTGCTCCTAAGAGAGCACAGGATCACTTGACCTTTCTGAGGCTGGCAGTGGCTGCTGTGACACCTCCTCTTCATTTCAATGCCATTTTCAGGGAGGGAGGGAAGCCTTTGCTGTAATCTGCTGCTCCAACATTTGGGGCAGTGCCCTTCTTGCTTTCAGAGCTGTCAGTCTTGGCAGGCAAGGGGAGATCTCAGGGGAAATGTTGGAGCTCAGACTTTACCAGGCTAATCTGCACCTCAGCAGAGATTTCTGTGCTTTCCAGGGACTTTGCTTCATTCCTTTGAAGTTTGTGATTCCAGAATGCAGGGGATAGGGAAGAATTACAGTTTGAGTTTCTCCCTCACACACGCCTGCTAGCAGGGTCCCGGAGTTGGGGTAATAAAGTGCTGGTTATGGATTTATCCATGCAAAGCCAGGCAAAGCGGGGATGTATCAATAACCCATTTTGCAGAAAAAAAAAAGAGGTGAGAAGGATTAAATGATCTCTTCTGATTAATGGATATAAGTAAAGCAGCAGAGCTGCTTCTCCTGAGCTCTGTTCTGCTCCAAGGGGGGATCCTTCCCCATCCCATTTGTCCTTCTGGTGACCCCACAGCCCTGCCAGACCCTTGACAAGTCCATTGGGCTTTCTGAGCTGAAGAACACAATTATTTTTGTTTGGTGATCTGCAGGGTGAGGTGAGGGTGGAATTGGGGTGGAATTGGGGTGGGCAGGTGCCTGGCCTGGGGATGACCAGGAGGTCAGAAACAATTTTTCTGGTGGAACCCACAACTTTGAGCATCAKTAGCCGGATCCTTCCCCTACCCTCTGTCCTTCCCAAAGTTCAGACAGAATTTCTTTATGAAAGGATCAGGCTGGAGTGAAGAAATAGGTCACTCATCCTGAATTCTGAGGCCCAGCTCATTCTCCACCTCGGCCTGTTGGGGTGTGGAGTGTCACTCCAAAGCCTCATTCGGTGGTGTCTTGATTTGTTCCTTCAGTTATTGCTTTGCCCACAGGATAAATTATATTTACCACTGGTG
>NW_026623707.1:245371-257149 GCF_030028575.1 Malurus melanocephalus
AGGCCCTGGCTCAGGGTGCCCAGAGCAGCTGTGGCTGTGGTTCCTGCAGCCATGCCCTGCTCACCTCATCCCAGCTCAGCTCAGGAACACCAGCACACCCCCAGCTCCCTCCCCTGCGGTCCCCAGGGTGCAGGCAGCCCATCTCTCTGGCAATGTTTTCCATGAGATGGCATATTTGTAATCGATTCATTTTGCCCTGGAAGCACACCCATCACTCCCGCAGCATATGGCAGCTAATCTCTCCTTAAGCAGTTAATTAGGCACCATTTGTATGCACGCCGGCCTTTGCAYGCCAAAGCAGCTGCGGTTCCTGCAGGAAGCTGTTTGTTCTGGGCTGTCTTTTTCTCCTTTGTGTGGAAAAATGAGACGTTTCCTACTCGTTTCTCWGTGTATGATCTTTTCAAAGAGCAGAGGTGCCGAGGGGGCAGCGTTTGGGGTGAGGGAGTGACCCAAGAGTTGAGGGAGCAGCTTGGGGTGAGCACGGGGKCAACTTTGTGGTTCTGTTCGTGGTTTATAGAATCATGGAATGGTTTGGGTTGGACAGGACCTTAAAGATCATCTTGTTCCATCCCCTGCATGGGGAGAGGCACCTTCCACTATTCTAGGGTTCTCCAAACCCATCCAACACTGCCAGGGATCCAGGGGCAGCCACAGCTTCTCTGGGCACCCTGTGCCAGGGCCTCCCCACCCTCACAGGGAACAATTCCTTCCTGAGATCCAATCTAACCCTGCCCTCTGTCACTTTAAAGCCATTTCCCCTACCCTAACACTACATGCCCTGCAAAAATCCTCTCCATCTTTCCTGTAGRCTCCCTTCAGGTATTGAGAGGCTGCAGTTCTCTTCTGCAGCCTTCTCTTTTCCAGGCTGAACAATCCCAATTATCTCAGCCTACTCTACTCCTGCTGATTTCAGGGGATAATGGTTAATTTGGCAGGAAYTGACCTCCCTGTGCTCTAAGGAGGGACAGGCATGAAGTGTCTTGACAGATCTGATCAGGAAAATTTATCCAGAAGGCACTTGCATCTTGAAGGAMATTTTCTAGCTAGCATTATTTATTTCTAAATTTAAGAGTATTATAATCAGCTGCATTTAAAACTTTAATGATTGTGCTTGATCTTGAAAAAAACCAACGAAAAAACAAGAAAAAAACCCCACTAAAATCACACATATTTATACAAGGACAGGATTTAGACTTGGTCACCCCTGCGGGTCCATTCCAGCCCTAGTTATTCTTTGATTCTAAGTTCTGCAACCCCAAAATTGAAGCTCTTTTCTGTTAGGAACCTCCAAACCATCCCCTGAGCACAGCCGTCACTTCAGCATGCTCATAATAAATATCAAAGGCCATGGGAGTTTGGGACTAGAAATGGGTTTGGTTTTCCATTATGAATGGGGAGTTACAGGGAGGATAAACTAAAATCTAAGGGTAAACCTGGGATCTGGATTCTTGAGTGTCAGCTCCAGTGCTGCAGTGAAGRATATCTTTGTGCCATGGCTGAATTTCTGGTTCAGTGTCTGACACGGCATCCTGAGAACTTCAGAGGCAAAATGTGTAATGGACGATCAATAAACTGTTTGTTGGGGAAATTATCTCCCACCAGGACAGTGGAATCAGGATCTGAAAAGGCATGGGAAGACATCTCAGAGCTGTTCATCAATTACCACAGCTATTTATTTCCAGAAATTGGGATGAAAAGCTCAGCACCCGGGTTGGTTGAAGACACAGAGAGCTCCCGTCGTCCCACCGCCTCCAACTCCGGCAGATCCCTCGCACGCCCGTGACAAATTACTAATCAGCCTGCAATTTTTCACTGCTGCMTTGTCTCTGTTGGGCTGTGCTCTGCTGTGATTGCTGTTATTCCATCTCCCAGCCCTGTGAATGATCTCTGAGCCTCGCTGAATGTGGAGCTCCCTCCTGAACCAGCCGGGGCTCCTCGAACGTGGCAGAGCCTGGCACCAGCCAGGGCTGAGCCTTTCTGCTCCCTCCGTGTGGGGGGCAGATTGCTGAAGGCAGGATCACAAATAAAAGGCTCAGAATTCCCCCCAGGAAGCTGAATTTCTGCCCTCCATAATAACAGTGTGCAGTGTTTCAAGTGGYTTCAGACTTTTCTCTAGTTTTTGCTGTCTTTTATTGAGTTTAATGCCCTTTTCTTTGCAAAGCAAGTACAAATGTACTAACATCAAACAATCCACAGCTGTGCCATGACTGGTTTGCTTAATCTGCCTGTGAATTACTCCTTCCCCCTCACCAGCCTCGTTAATCCAATGTAATTTTTGTCTCTTTCCCACTGTGATTGTTTTCCTGTTGTATAGAGCTGATAAATTCCATTCTTTTAATATAACACATCGCAGATTTTTCTATGAATTCCTCAGAATCCTTCTGAGGAAAATGTGAGACCCAAGGTGTGGGAAGAGCAGGGGCAGTTATGAGAGGGTTTTCATGATGCTGACTCCATCACTGCTCGTGAGACCCTGGGTCTGGTTGATGTGGTACCCTCTGCATGGGAGAGGAGTTTAGGGTTTGTTGCCACCTTTGTCAGCATCTCTCCAGCTGAATACCCAAGAGAGCTCAGGTGCAGGGAGAGATAAATTGATGGGAAATCCACTGAGGCTAATTACTGTGAAGTTTCTACAAGAGTGAGTTACAAGTAATATGAGAAAAAAACAGCAAGCTGCAAGGCACCTTCATATACCAGGGACAGATAAATGAGAGAGAAACTTGCTCTTTTTTAATTTCTTTTTTTTTTTTTTTTTTTTCTCCAGACATCATCTGCAGTTTCTCCAGACTTAGCACATCACTGAGCAAATGGGACAGGTTTGCTGCCTTTTGAAGACACAGGCACAGCCCCAAGGCTGCCCACTTTAATGAGGTCATGTTTATCCCATTCCTGAGCAAAGGGGTCCTGTGTGGGATGAATGGATGATCCTAAACAGCCAACAGCTGCCAGCTGAATTCCCCTTGGAGCCTGAGAGGATGGGAATGATGTGAAAGGTGGCACAAAGRTTTTCATCCCAGGAGCAGAAGCTCCTTGAGGCTGCAGAGAGCAGCACAAAATCAAGAAAYCCTCAGTGGTGGCAGCAGACACCGCACAAAGGGTCTGAGTGATTAAACAAGTCCTGTTGGCCAACTCCTGCAGGGATGGAGAGGTGTTGGGAGGAGGTTTGAAGTCCCTGAGCCCCCTGAGTGAAGAAGCAGTCAGGATCAGCGTGGCCGTGGCTATTTGTATGCCAAAGTGGCTCAAGGATGGAGCTGAAAGGCCGCCAGCTCAAGAGAGAAGTGGACTCTGTGTCAGCTGGGGAAAAAGAAAAAAAAAAAGATAAAGAAGAAAGAAGGGAGAAGGTGGCAGGGGAAAGGGAGTTGAGAGGCTGCAGCAACTTGAAAGAGCCATTAGAAGTGCTACTGTATTAAATGAGGAAGGGCATCAAGGGGGAATATTTTGCTTTTTCYGAAGTTTTGAAGAACTGTACTAATAAAGTAAGGTGAGCAGGCAAGGTCAAGGAGGCCAAAAATGAGGAATGAGGCAGCTTCAGTGTTCTGACAGATACATGGCTCTGCACCTGCCATGGSCCAGATGTGGGACAAAGGCACGGAGCAAGAGGCAGAAGATAAATAGTGGTGCAGGAAGGCTTTAAATTACAGGGGATCAATTYCTCTGACATAAATAAAGTTTCTTTAACCTCAGTTCCCCCATGAGCCAGCATTTCAGGCTGGAAATGATTTACAGAAAAACCCAAGAGATGTTTGAGATGTGATTGCAAGCAGAGAATGTAAATTTAAGGAAATCAGTGTTTAATGAGGGGATATGAAATAAGATGCAACAGTTCTATTGTTAAACAGGTTGTTAGGCTGTGAGCATGGACATGTTCAGAGTGATTGTTCCCCAAATTRTGGCTCCAAACTTCCTGACTTCAATGAGACTCTCTGCTCATTCTGCTTCTGTGAAAGCCAAGATCTGTTTTCAAGCTCTCAAGGGATTGAACTTTTCCAGCCTCCCATGGATCCACCTCCTCTGCAGAGCTGTGGAATGCTGACCACTGCCTATCAACCCACGAACCTGGTGTGAGCAGGGACTGACCCCACTCTGCTGCCACCCAAGGGATCTGATTTTAGCTCATTTGCACACATCATTTCCTGCCAAGGTGACATTACCGAGCACTCCTGATGATCAGGACGTTATTTAGGCCAAGGGAATAAAAGCATAAACACAGGCTGGGAATGTGAAGATAAGGTTGTTTGACAATGGAACACAGYGCAGGGATGGTTGTAGGGCAGGGCTGCTTTGGTCTCTGGATGAGATGCCTGGAGGTCCTAAACCCATGTAGGCCAAACTGCCTGGATGGCACCTATGGCCTGGTTTGAAAAAACATTGCAAGGGATCTATCAAGGGTTTATTTTTACCATCTAGGTTTTGGGTTGTTGGGGGTGGGTTTTCTGTTTGTTTTTGTTGGGTTTTTTTTTTTTTTTTTTTTTTTTTTTTTTTTTTTTTCCTTAATTGTTTTGATTCTAAAAACCAGAAGAGGACCAGTGCAGCTCCCCCAAGCCCCTGATTGCCCCAGGTCCAGTTCAGGCTGAGCCAGCTGTTAGTACAAAATAAAACAAGTAATTTTATCTCCATTTGTTTTAAAAGTCACATTTTCCTGCTTACAGTGTTTTAACCATGTATATTTTACAAGCCTTCAGGAGTCCAAAACACCTTTCAGCCTCCATGGCCCTAAAGAACAAAAAACTGGAGGAATTTAAGCTCAGTGCTCCCATTACCCACACGATCAGGAATGGTGGGAGGTCAGGACAAGTGAACAGGACGTGGAGAAACTTGTAGGAACTGCTGGAGCTGAACTTCTCAGGGCATTCTCAAGGTCAGAAATCCCAGCTGCTAATCCCAACTCACACTCAGCCTTGGTAAATCCCAGGATCTGCTGGACAGGAGGTCTCCTGGAAAAAGGAAAAAAGCAAAGAAGGGTGTGAGGGGCAGGGATTGATCTGCCATTTTTTGCCATTTTGAACTATAAAAATAAATGGGGGAAAGTGCCCAYTGCTAAATGCTGAAATAAGTCTCAATAATTTCCTATGTTTCTCTTGATTTTCCAGCATTAGCTATGAGTACTTTTAATGACTCTTTTTATGAAAACCTCTTCTGGTGTGGGGGAAGTTATTAAGCCTGTTACAAAGGGATTTTATGGTTTTAATTATAAACAGGTAATAGAGTCTATGCAAAAATTACCTTTTGACTTTGCAATAAAACCCATTTCCCCCAAGGTAAGAACTCCATAAAGAGAGAATTACAYGGCAAGGGAGTGGAGAAGCCGCCTCTGAAATCACAAGGTGCCTCCACCAGAGCAGCTTTTGAGGAGCCTTAGGGAGGCATCGACCTCAGTCTGCGTGTCTGTCTGTCTGTCTGCTGGAGGCTGAGGGAGCCACAGGGGGAAATGCAAAGCTCAGGGCAGACCAGGCTGCCTCCTGTGCTGCCTTGGAGCAGCCTCAGGACTCCATTCACCTCAAAACAGTCACATTTGGGCACCCAAACCCCACAGCTGGAGGCTGATGCACACTGGAGGAATAGAGCAGCTCTGCTTTGTCCCTTTCAGCTGTGCAGTGATGCCATGGATAGAAAACATCACTCCTTTCTTTCTGGATAATATCCCTAGACTTATCCAMCCTGGCTTTCTTGCTGGGGTTTGTCAGCTCTGCAGCAGGAATTGTTTGTGTCTCTACCACAGAGAAAGCCCTTGCACTGGAAAAGCTTTCCCTTTCAGTGTTTTCCACCCCAAAGAAATCAGATTTTCTGCTGGTCCTGCTCTGGAGAGGCTGGTGGAGCTCTGAGCTGTCAGTGCAGCCAAGGCCAGTAGCTGCAGCTGCCCTTTTCTCTGTCTTGAAGGGAAAACAGTGCTTTGCCTCCTGATGTCAAATGTACATTTTCTGGATTATTAGAGGAGGCATTTTCTTGGCACAGAGTCCCGGCGCTGGCGTTCAGCGCYGAGCTGGTCCTGCAGACTCCCCGTGCCCTTGAGTTAAGTCACTTCATTTTCCTTTTGCTCATCGCTTCTCCCCTCTCCCTTCCTCCCCTTCCTCTCCCGTGCTCAGGAGCACACGCCTGTGATGAATGCTTTGTCTTTGAGCATAAGGTCAAGTGATCCAAAGAGACTGAGCTGCTGTGACTTAATGAGTTAATTACGTCACCTGCCTGTCAGCAAAACCCACAGAGGTGAGCTCTGAGCTGGCTCAACACAGCACTCTGCTTTAAAAACAGAGTTTATGGTGTTTGCAAGAGGCTGCTGCATTTCCAGATGCTCTGGTCCAAGCCAGCTATCTGTGCCACCTACTAGAAGTGGTTAATACCTACTCACCGACTGAGTTCATACCCAGCTGGTCAATATAAATTTTAATTCCTTCTTTCAGCTGGAAGACTGAGAAAGGAAGAGGTGAAGAGGAAAAACCACAGCAGTAGAGACTAATTTGCTGCCTTTTAGGTCTCCCTGTATATCATTTATGAGACTATATAGACTGTTATGGCTCATCTGTATCCCTCTAATCATTAATGAGGTGCCTTCCACGCCCTAAAGTTAAAGTCATAAAAGTAAAGTGTGTTTTCTACCGCGGGTCCATTKCAGTTCTTTACACAAATGTTCTATTGCCCTTTGTAATGTATTTGCTGTAAATCTTGACAGCATTATTTGTTTTGTTTTTCCATCTAAATGCGGAGTGGAGTGGAAATGGCCTCATTATCTCCCTTTTTCTAAAGAGAATTCACTGTCTTTAAAAGGTGCTGTATTAACAGCCCGGGAGATAGAAATCCCTGTTGAGAGGGGAGAGGCACAACACGGGCAGGCAAACCCAGCCTGTCCCTCCTTGCTGGGCTGAAGTGATGAATGAGCTCTCCTTCATTTATCTGTCCTGCTCACCCACTCCTCCTCTCCTCCCCTGCTAAAAGCAGTGCCAGCTGAAAGGCTTCACCAAATCTGGGGAAATAAAAATTCATTTTGCACGAAGGAGGTTCCCTGGTTTTTAACTCAGAGGCAGTTAGCGTGTAGCAAGTTGTTCTTTTATTTGTAATGACAACATTGACCACRATTGTAGCTGACAGTGAACAGAGTTAATATTGAGACACTCTTGGATTCTTTATCTGTCTCACCACTGATGTCCAGGTAGATCCCCAAGTGAGATTTTCCTTTCAGACAGGAGGTTGAGTGCTCAGCTTTTGCTCTTAATATCACTTTTACCTTTCAAATCACCTGATATCCAAAGCAAACACATCTTTCACAAAAAAATGAATGTTTACAACTAACAGCCATCATTTTTAAAGCCCAGTGATTGCCAGAGCCTGCTGAATGGAGAGCCAGAGAGGGAAGTTTYTTCACAGCTTTGGAGCTAATGAGTTGTAGACACTGGCAAATAGTGAATYTTTAAATTAGAGCTGCTATAGTTCAAGGGAGACAGATGGTTTTATTTATGGAAAGGGATTTAAGGASCACGCACAGAAGACTCTACAGAAAGACAATGTGTTCTTGGAGACCAACATTCATAAAAGGTGATATTTAAAATAGTTCAAATTTCCAATTCCCCTTTTCCTCCTTCCCAGCCAAATCTGATGCAGCAGCTTTTGAAATCCAGAAATATTTGTGCTCTGATAAAAACAAACACAAAACAAGAAGGAACTGAGAGGTCACCTTCAAAGCTGGAAATATTATAGAGCTCACCTTGGGCCTGATTCAAACCCCTTTGAACTTGTTTCTCTAACTTTGAACTAATTTCTCTTAATGACAGTGTGATGAGCTTCCATTCAACACCCACCATCTCAAACTTTGGAGATTGGAGTGATCAATACTTTGTCTTGTTTCCAGGTTCCTCTTACATGGCATCCAAGGCATCTGGAGCACAGAATTCCTGCTAAAAAGGCTGCAATGATAATTTACCAGGGTTGTWGTTAAGCCTCACTTTAAAGTAAAACTTGATGACAGTTTTGGCCAGAGTGACCAAGATTTCAGCTGCTGTTTTTYGGCAGAACTCAAAGCAGTAATGGGTAACATTTTTGGGAGCAGAGAAGGAATAAAATCATTCTTGTTCAGAACACACACTCATCCCACAGGAGAGGCCAGAAACTGGTACAGAATAGAGTAGAAACTGGTACAGAATGGGGTAGAAACTGGTACAGAATGGGATAGACTTGGAGAGGTTTTTAATCCATCCACAAAGCACCCAGATCTGCATCACCCCACACAGATTCCAGTGAGAAGAGCCCCACTGGAGACACTTCTGGGGAAGCTGCTCCTGCACAGAGGGACAAGAAATGTGTCCACAAGTGATGGGCAGGGCTACAAAACCCACACTTGGTTTGAAACGAGGCCATAACCCAGAGAGCTGTTTGTGCTGGGGGGGACCAGCTCCTCGGAGGGGAAGAGATTTGTCTCCTGCTGCTGTTGTGCTCTTTGCCAGCTCTAGGAAAATTCCAACAATCTCTTTGCTGTCAGCACAGCATATGTCTCCTGTGCTGGGCTGTTATCTGAACAGAATGCAGGATGGAAGCAATTTCCAGGAAGCACAGCAAATATCAACACATGCAGGAGTGCAGGGCATGGKGGAAAAAAACATCCCAGCAGTTATTTGACTCTCCTGAATAGAGTGTGGCAGCTCAAATATTCATCAAGTTTGTACTGCTCTCAACAAGGAGGTGAATTCTGAACATTCAGTTACACARAGTGAGTTGTTTGTCTGTCTCATGTGTCAGAGTTCCTTCTACATTTGCCTGGGTTAGTGGCCACATCTCGTGCAAACCTCAGCATCCTGCTCTGCTGGGTCCCTGCATCAGAATGCCTGGCACTCATGTGGCCTTTGGTGGCTGTTTCAATGGCAGAGATCATTTGTGGAAATTATCTTTTGTTTTTTGGAGTGTGGGACCAGCATTGCTGCAGTGGTGGGTCCTGCAAAAGACTCCAGGGTAGGCAGGAAGATTGGAAATCTTCACCTCTGGAGACCTTCACGTCCCAGCAAGTCAGGGAGCACCATGCTCTGATGTGACCTGCTTTGAGCTGGGGTCCCTTCCAGCCCCCTTCTTGTTGGTAAAACCACTGCATGGCAGTGGCTGAATATCTGTCACCCTCCTGTCCTGAACAAAATGCACCAGCACAAGAAAAGCTGCTGATTTCTGCTAGTAACCTCTTCCAGATAAAATAAACTTATTTTCCCATCCTAACCCAACCCACTCCTGTCAGCCAGGCACAGATCTGCCTCAGAACATCCCTTTCCAAAGCTGCTTTTCCCATCTCACCTGGCAGATGTGCAAAGCATCTGTAGAGGGGAGATTGGAGCTGCTGTGCTGAGCGAACCCCGAGCCCCTGAGCAGCAAAGGAGCCATCAGTGTCCTGAAGGTGCCATCTGTGCACCCAGGAGGGGTGACAGCCACCCTGCTGCACACAGAGCCCACAGCACCCATCTCTGGCCACTGGGAATCCCTCAGTTTGAGGGTGCAGCCAGAGCCACCATCCCCAGGCAATGTCCGAGCCAGGAAAAGCCTGGCTCCTGTTTCCAAAGCTCATTCTCTTGGGTTTGGTGGCTGCTCCATCCCTGGGAGTGCCCAAAGCACGTGGGGATGTGGCACTCGGGGACAGGGRTTKGTGGACTGGAGGATSCTGGRGKTTTTTTCCAACCTGAAGGAGCTGTGATTTGTGGGTTGGAGCCCAAGACTGTGCTGTCCATGTAATCACCACCAAGGAAGGGCTGCAGCCACCATGGACAGACACATCCCCAATGTCTGCTGCTGATTAAAGAGCATCTAGCAAGTCCTGGGCTGGACTGGGGTCATTCTGCAAGAAAACACAATTAATATGTAKATCTCCCCACTGGAAAATGAGCCTTGACCCCACAGGGAAAGGCAGCAAGCTGCAAACACTGTGAAGGGAAAGGTCTGTTGGGTCTGACATTCTGATATCTTTAAATAAAACACAATTTAGTCAATGAATAGGAACTCTTACTGCTTTAACATGAAGAACCATATGACTGCTGGCACTAAATGTAGCTGGGAATAAAGGAACAAGAAATTGCAGGAGAATAGCACAGGAAAGTTTAATTTTCGGCAAAGCATAAGGAGAGAGAGTGTGTGTGTCCATTTATTTTAGGATTGTGAAATTGCAGTTGGTTTGGGTTTTTTTTTTTTTTAACAAGATTCCAGCAGAAGAGGATAAATGAAGATAAGTGGCTGACTCAGGCATTCTGAAATTAGCACTGAAGYGCTCTGTTATGGGCTGTCATTACTCTGTGGACTTGCAAAGCAAGAAAAAATTGAAGTATTAAGTGAAGATGCCATTGAAACACAATGTTCTTTATAGGGGCTAAAAAGATGCTTGTTTTTATCGGCCCTTACACATTTTATTTTTTTTATTTTGCTACTCATTTCTTGTTATACAAGGCATAGCTCTCCTGAGAGAGGGAGAACAGACACACAACCTACTGACCTCTGCTGCATTTACAGTTTGTGCATGCATTGCTGTGCCACGTGGATTCATTATAAACCAATAAATAATAGCTCAGATTTACAGAACACCTTTCTATTCCCAGAGATTCCAAAGCACTTTGTGAACAGCAGGATTTAATTGTCTCCTCGCTTTGCTTTCATGCACTCTCGACTTCAGGGGGATTGSTCTTGATTTACACTAAAAATATACAAGAATTGGGCATCTTCCCTCTGGACCAGGGCTGAGAGGAGCCAGAGCAATCTAAGATCACTTAGAAGCATGGAAGGCYATTTAAAACAGAATAAAAACTATGAGTTTGATTTAACAGAAAAGAGAGTGCTGTAGAAAAGCAAAATATTCCAAGCCATATCTGGAATTTGACTGGGAGGTGAGATAAGAATAATTTTGCCCAAAGCATCTTTTAATCAGTATCTCACAGGGAGGAGGCACTTTTGGGACAGCCCTGGAATATCAGTTTGGTGCTTGTGGTTGCTCACAGTCATCTCCTGTTCCTGGAATTTCACTGCAATCATCCTTCCCTGTGTGGGCAGGGCCTACGTGGGGCTTGGAATTTATCAAATTCCTTTCTATCAAAAGGTAATCCCTGGGAAACAGGATTTGAAACCAATATTACATTTTTTTCATTAAGCTCTGAGGTGTATATGTTCTGATACGTGCAGCAGGGAGATCAATGTCCTTTAAAGAGGACAGCACAAATTGCAGTTCTGAGATCGGTGTCCTTGGCTGGCAAAGGGAAGTTTTATTATCAAAACACTTTAAAAGAGCAGATTTCCATTTTTGCAAAAGCTGATGCTTTCAAAATCTTTGCCAAACCATTCAATCCGCGAAGAATTATTCATTAGAAATCAGAATACTATGATTTATTTTAAAATGTTTTACTATTTTGAACTTTCTCTAAAGTGACTTTTTTGTCCCACTTGATCTTTTAAGTGGCGTAGCATTCAACCAAAACCAGGACRTGAGGGAAGATCTAATTGCTCTTTCATATTGTTTGACTTTTCAGGCTTCCTAAAAATGGGATATTTTTGTTTTGATTAGAAACACTTTTTATTTCCAAGGATTCCAGCTGGCCTGCAGATTATCTCAGCTCTGCCACGTGGTRGTTTGGGTTCCTAAAGATGGAAATGTAGACAGTGTGGCAAAAATGGGTGATGAAAATCRTTGATTGTGGATAGAGCTGCTCAGGAAAATTGGGGTAACAACAGGTTTGGAAACAATTTTGTCCAGGCAGCCACCAGCCCGGTGAAAAAAAAATAGAAAAGGTTTGAGAGCAGAGGTTGCAGAAATGAGGAACAATCCTGAAAATTCAC